>NW_024541358.1:0-125689 GCF_016758755.1 Suillus discolor
ACCATCCATCACTAATCCGGCTATGTTGCCAACGCACCTATACCATATTCGCATCCCCTTTACCCTTACCTACTGTGCGGTAGCCTTGCCCTTAACCTTCTCCACTTAGTATAAGTAGTCGGTCACCCTGTACTAGATTCTCTAACTTGAATCTACTCAATCTTCCCTGGAACATACTTCCCTCTGAAGCCCCCTCAGCTTCAGTCTCTAGTATCTTTTCTTAGTCGCTCTTCGCGACTAAGTCTACCTCGATCGACCTCATCGTTCGGACAAGACTGTCCTTACCTTGAGTGACTTCTCACGACATCCGTCTACGAAGTCACGTGACACGCGCGTACTGTGATCGCTGCCGACTCGTCGTCGCCAGCCTCGCTTGCTATACCGGACCCTTCCGGTTACGTCACGAACATTAGCGGACGACGCCCCTCTTAGGGCTCCGCCTAACAGATCTATTTGAGTGCGTAACACTCGCCGCCATCCTCATCAACTCTAACGGATCTCCTTGGATATCGTTGTCCATATTTTCCCTTGCATAGGCTCTTCATGAGCCTGACCTGCCCGTGACCCACATTCTGCTCACGAGTTGCTCGGAATCGCATATTTGTAAAGCCTTTCAGATCGAAGAGGCGCGCCTGCTGGTTGTGAGGCAACTCTCGTGCGCGACGGCCTTGCGTCGCGTGTGCTTTTCTGCGGCGGTAGGCCCTCGTCAGTTTGCATTGTTTGTCAGGTTGTAATCTTGCACTGACTCAGTGACTGTCGCTGTGCTTGCGGACCTTCTGCTGCTGTCACAAATCTTGGCCCTGGTCTGGGCAGGGATGTGCAGACAACGCTGACACAGCTACGGTCTGTCATGGATATCCCTACAAACAGCACTCTCCCCGTGAATATCTATCTCTTGTCCATTCGCGCAACTATGCTTCTGACCTCTCAAAATGCAGCTAGCACTAACTGAATTCCTCGACAACCTCCACACCTTCCAAACTCTCCATTCGCATCCAGCGCTCTTTAGGGCTCCCATTTCTGACAGCAGCAGTAGAAGCAGAGGAGCATGCAGTGCTATGTTAGACTAGTTACTCGATGTCAGTAGATCTACAATGTCAATTTTTGTTGCGCTTGAAAAAATTTCGGTTCGGTTCGCGTTCGGACCACAAAAAAACCGAACCGGACCGTTGAGAACGGTTCTTGATGGTCCGGTTCTGGGTTCGACGATTTTGCAGAACCGGACCATGGTTCGGTTCTCGGTTCTCGTCCAGGACCCTCTGAACCGGACCGAACCGGACCACGGCAGCACTAACGCTCGCAAGTGATTGTACATCTACTCATTGGTCTATTTCGACACATCACATGTCATGTTACTGACCATGACTAGATTCCAGTCCTTGAAACTCCATACTCCAGATTCCCCAATACAGAGCACTCTACTGTCGAGCACAAACACCAGAGCATTATCAACATCATCGCTCAGCACCAGCAGCAATCGGATACAGTTCTGCACGATGTTACGCACTCAAATAGATCTGTTAGGCGGAGCCCTAAGAGGGGCGTCGTCCGCTAACGTTCGTGACGTAACCAAAAGAATTTGGTATAGCAAGTGAGACTGGCAACGACGAGTCGGCAGTGATCACAGTACGCGCGTGTCACGTGACTTCTAAGACGGATGTCTATGAAGTCGCTCAAGGTAAGGACAGTCTTGTCCGAACGATGAGGTCAATCAAGGTAGACTTAGTCGCGATGAGCAACTAAGAAAAGATACTAGAGACTGAAGCCAAAGGGGCGTTCAGAGGGAAGTATGTTCCAGGGAAGATTGAGTAGATTCAAGTTAGAGAATCTAGTACAGGGTGACCGACTACTTATACTAAGTGGAGAGGGTTAAGGGCAAGGCTACCGCACAGTAGGTAAGGGTAAAGGGGAAACGAGAATGGTATAGGTGCGTTGGCAGCAGAGCCGGATTAGTGATGGATGGTCGAATGTGGAATGAGACTGAGAAACGTTGGAACGGACCAACGGTAAGAATACAACGTGCGGGAATCCGCAGTCAGAAGGAACAGAAAGGGAAAGCCACATTGGTGGCACGAGTCAGACCAAGTCATAGGTGCGGGACCACATTGGTGGTCAAATCAGGGGAGGAACGTGCGTGCACATGCATGTTACAAGTAACATCGGTCACGTGGCCCCCCTATCATTTTCCCCTCATCCTCGCCCTCACCATCTACCGGCTTGCCCTCCTTTACCGACTTTCCGTTGACCGGATCCTCGGGACCGTTCCCGTCCCTCGCATCATTCGCCTCTATGCACGTGCACGCACGTTCCTCTCTTGATTCGACCACCAATGTGGTCCCGCACCTCTGACTCGGTCTGACTCGTGCCACCAATGTGGCTTTCCTCTTTCTGTTTCCCCTGACTGCGGATCCCCGCACGTTGTATTCTTACCGTTGGTCCGTTCCAACGTTTCTCGGTCTCATTCCACATTCGACCATCCACCACTAATCCGGCTTTGATGCCAGCGCACCTATACCATTCTCGCTTCCCCTTTACCCTTACCTACTGTGCGGTAGCCTTGCCCTTAACCCTCTCCACTTAGTATAAGTAGTCGGTCACACTGTACTAGATTCTCTAACTTGAATCTACTCAATCTTCCCTGGAACATACTTCCCTCTGAAGCCCCCTCAGCTTCAGTCTCTAGTATCTTTTCTTAGCCGCTCATCGCGACTAAGTCTACCTCGATCGACCTCATCGTTCGGACAAGACAGTCCTTACTTTGAGTGACTTCTCACGACATCCGTCTACGAAGTCACGTGACACGCACGTACTGTGATCGCTGCCGACTCGTCGTCGCCAGTCTCACTTGCCATACCGGACCCTTCCGGTTACGTCACGAACATTAGCGGACGACGCCCCTCTTAGGGCTCCGCCTAACAGATCTATTTGAGTGCGTAACAGTGCATAGAGATGGACGATGCGAGGGACGGGAACGGTCCCGAGGATCCGGTCAATGGAAAGTCGGTAAAGGAGGACGAGCTGGTAGATGGTGAGGGCGAGGATGAAGGGAAAATGATAGGGGGGCCACATGACTGATGTTACTTGTAACACACGAGCTCTCGCGCCTGGAGGCCGTGATAGATAGCGTTGTCAGCATTATCGCTGAGCGCCGGCAGCAATCGGATGCGGTTCTGGACGAGCTCTCGGATCTGCAGGCCATGATGGATAGCATCAAAAATCATCATCAGCAAGTTGTCGAAAAGAAAGGGAAGATTATGCAGTCGATGAATCTGCACAAGGGACTCCTATCGGCTCTCTGGCGCTTTCCAACGGAAGTCCTATCCCAAATATTTAACCACTGTCTCCCTGAAACCACATTTTCGCTATCCCCATTGAGCTTCCGAGTTAAAGCCCCCATACTGTTAACAAGAATATGCCAACGATGGAGGGAGGTTGCTGTGGGTACGCCCGATTTATGGTGCAGGTTGTATGTGGAAGCCAACGGAAGCTGGGAGCAGGCAGCTTTCTGTTATGACTTGTGGCTCAAGCGTTCACGAGGACGTCCACTCTCGTTAGAACTTGGGGACCGCTGCTCGACCACACTATGATTTCTTCTTCTTCAGCCTCATATGAGGCGTATAAAATTTCTCCGAGTCTCTGCCGATTACTTCTGGGGTAGACACCCTCAGCTGTTTGCTACTGACCTCCCAGAACTTCAGGAGCTAGCCATACTAGGGACGACAGATCGTGATATTCCAAATATTGCACAATTTATCTCGCGACTGCCATCCACTATGCGCTGTCTCAAGTTCATTAACATGATGCCGGTTTTCAGCATCGAGGACTTGTCTTCTTTAGGCCCCATATGGGCTTACTTGACGGATGTCCAGATCGCCGTATGTAACCCGAACGCATTCCTCCATTTGCTCCAACTATGTCCCAACCTCTCTTCCTTAAATGTCCACATAGAATCTGACCGAAAAGAACCCATGGAATCATTCACGCACACAAAATTACAATCCTTATGCATCATCCTTCATGGTAGTCCTCTGCTCACGCGCCCTTTATCTGACCTGTTCAATGCTGTATCACTCCCCAATTTGCGCGCGCTTGAAGTTAGCAGCACTAGCCCCCATGGATCTTCTTGGCCTCATGAGGATATGCAGGCATTATTGGCACGGTCAAAGTGTCCCCTGGAGACCCTTACTATCATTGGTCGATCGATGATAACAGACGCGCAGCGAGCGGAATATGTTTCGCTCATTCCTTCCCTTGAAGCAGTGAATTACGCTCATACATACTTTTGATAATCCTGGGTATCTACATATATGATTCAAACACCGATCAGTACTCAATAGTTGGAGACATCCGCATGGCACTGCAGAGATATACACCAATTCACCCTTTGTCAATTTGCACTTAGTATCCCGCGATCACATGCAAGTGTAGCGTTTAATGTGTCGCTCTTGTTTACACCACCTCCAGGGTACCAAGGCTCCGGACCACCAAATTCTTCTCCGCTACTCCCTCGTGGTGCAGGAACACCTGCACCGAAGTCTAAACCACGCTCATGTCCTTCAAAGATCATAGAAGCTTCCCTTCTTCAACTTCGATCTGTGCCTTCAAATCTCCCCCAGAGTATGACCATAACCTGATTCTCGCATGCGCTTTCCAAATTCGAAATCTTCAATCATGGCCCAAACGTCGATCCCATTGTAATTTTTGACAACATCTTGGCTGCCTTCATGTGATCAGTTTCAAAACCCTGCTATGTCCTAGAGGCAGGTCTCTGCCACCAACCAACCACATCGACTCAAGATTCACCCCTCCCTGTCTCAAAGTCGCCATTCCCTCCACAACTTGACATCAAGCAGCAGACGCTCGACTCCTGCACTATCGCTGATGTCCCTGCATGTCCCTTTCTGGGTGTATTGACATAACCGTTTTAGAACCACAGTGCTTTCAATACGATGAGAGGTGGATCATGAGTTGTCCTCGAAGATAAGAAGCACGAGCAAATAGAAACTTGCATCTAACGTTCCAGCAACATCGCCTATAAACATCTCTCGCTCCTTGACTTTCCCGTTCTGTACACTGCTTTCCTTCGTTGATACAGTAGAGATATCCAGGATATTGGTTGAAACATTGTCAATGTCAAAGACCTATAGCAAATGATTCGAATAAATACTATGACGCTAAACCTATGTCTTCTTGACATCTATTTTGTGATACCAAATAACTACTTGAACACCACAACGAGGCTTGGAATAGAAACAAAAAACAAACTGCCCGTGCTCCCTGCAAGCACTAGACAACGGTTTATGTCAACTTCATCGAGCATTACACACTACTACGAGCCCATTCAGTGAAATTCACTTGTCTCAGACGGGCAGCCGAGTGTGACAATGTACCAAGAGAGACGGGCCATCCCATGTGGGCCCATGGCAATAATTGTACCATGATATATGGGTGGGCCGAGTGAATGTGTGTACCCAAGACAAAGGGATGGGCCGAGGGTATATAGTATAGAGAGTGGTATAGGAATGTACTAGTATATAGGACATGATGAATGGTTAATTTGGTGTACAATGGAGACGAGTGGGCCGGATGAATGTGTACCCAAGGCAAAGGGATGGGCGGAGTGAATGTGTGTACCTGAGGCAAAGGGATGGGCCGAGTGAATGTGTGTACCCAAGCAAAGGGATGGGCCGAGTGAATGTGTGTACCCGAGGCAAAGGGATGGGCTGAGGGTATCCGGGTTACGATGCAGATAAGTGGGCTGGAAGAATCATATTTACCGGAGATTTGGTGAAATCTACCATTCGGTAGGTATGTCACCAGGTGAATCCAAGTGGACCGGTCCATATGCCATATTATACTACCGGCTGGTGCGATTCCAGGGGTGGTTTGGTTGTGTCAATCGGTTCATATTTCATTGAGATACAGTCAATACAAGATTCCATGCTAATTGATCTGGCAGGTGGATATTGGTTCACATTGACCGGCTCAAGTGGACCGGATCATATGCCCTATTATACTACCGGCCGGCGCGAGTTCAGGGGTGGTTTGATTGTGTCAATCGGTTCATATTTGATTGAGATACAGGCATTACAAATTCTGTGCTAATTGATCCGGCAGGTGGACATCGGTTCACATTGACCGGTTCAAATGGACTGGTCCATATGCCGTATTATACTACCGGCCAGTGCAACTTCAGTGGTGTTTTGGATGTGTCAAATGGTTCATATTTGATTGAGATACAGGCAATACAAAATTCTGTGCTAATTGATCCGGCAGGTGGACATCGGTTCACATTGACTGGCTCAAGTGGACCGGTCCATATGCCGTATTATACTACTGGCCGTTGCAAGTTCAGGGGTGGTTTGGTTGTGTTAATCGATTCATATGTGATTGAGATAGGGGCAATACAAGATTCTATGCTAATTGATCAGGCAGGTGGATATTGGTTCACATTGACCGGTTCAAGTGGACCGGTCCATATGCCGTATTATACTACCGGCCGGTGCAATTTCAGGGGTGGTTTGTTTGTGTTAAATGGTTCATATTTGATTGAGATACAGGCAATACAAAATTCTGTGCTAATTGATCCGGCAGGTGGACATTGGTTCACATTGACCGGCTCAAGTGGACCGGTCCATATGCCGTATTATATTACCGGCCGGTGCGAGTTCAGGGGTGGTTTGGTTGTGTGAATCAGTTCATATTTGATTGAGATACAGCCAATACAAATTCTGTGCTAATTGATCTGGCAGGTGTTACGGTATACTTATTCCCCTAGCTTTTCCTTCGTTACTGGACAATGGTCGTTTGTTGTATCTGCTACTGAACGTCCAATCACATTCCAGACGCTTACTCACATTATCACTAAACTCACCTTCCATTCTAGTAACCGTCACCATGCATAGCCCTTATCTCTTATCAAGCAGGCTGTCCGCACTATGTTTGCTATCTCTTATCTCTTATCTCTTACCAAGCGGGCTGTCCACCTTCTATCTTGATACGCCATTTACAAGCTCCGCTTGAACACTCGCTATATAGACACATAGTGTACCATCTGTATTCTGCACTTTAATCTACTGGGTTCTACCTGGAACATAGTCCTTTAGCAAGGTCTCCAACCTTGCTATCTAAGAACCATTATTCTAAGGGAGTCGCCGATACTCGCCTTAGCCAGAAACCTTTGACCTCTCGTTCGAGAGAAGAACTACGTCTGTCTCACCGAATCTCAGTCCACCCGGACTTAGACAGCTCGACATATCCCAGTCGTAACAAAAGATTAAAGTCTCATTATAGACGCCACCATCTGCGACGTCAACTGACACCACGACTTCGTTAACTCCTTTGATCGGAGCTTTGAACCTAGGCATGCTACCGCCTATACCACCGTTGAACACCATGACTACCACTACCAAAGAAGTAGAAATCAAGATCGGTTCCCCTCCCGAATTCGATGGAGACCACGACGAATCGCACAGGTTCATGCTGAACTGCAATGCGTATTTAGACATCAACGACAAGATTTACGACAGTGATAAGAAGAAAGTAATCTTCACACTCTCATTCATGACCAAGGGTAATGCAGCCGCTTGGAAAGAAGACTTCATGGAGACCGCTCAAAACTCCAAGAGAAAGAACACTGCCAGAAATGTCATTGGATATGGCAGTTGGGACGACTTCAAAGTCGCCTTCAAAGAGGCCTTCGGAGCCATAGACCCGGCAGGGACGGCCATGGCTAAAGTCCGAGCCCTCGAAATGAAGGGAGACCTCCACACTTACATCTCCAACTATCACCTCTTAGCCCACAAAGCCGGTATAACTGAGAACATCACCAAAGTAGAGTTCTTCCATGAAGGCCTTGATATAGGGCTTCGAAACAACCTCTACCACACCGGAGAAAGTCTAGACGACTTCGAAACTGTTATTGCTACTTGTATCAACCTGGACAATGCCTTCCAGAGATTGAAAGCGATACAGAAACGAGAAAACCCATTTCAGCATAAAAAGAAGAAGTATGGAGACCGCCACTTCACTCCTCGTAGGAGTGATGCCATGGAAGTAGATCGACTCTCCGAATCTGAGGTGAAAAGACACCTGAAAGAAGGATGTTGCTTCAACTGCCACCAGACAGGGCATCGCGCAAACGACACCACATTCCACCCCAGAGAGGATAAGAAACAGAAGATGCCTATCAGAAGGAAGGTTGAGAAAGAAGAGAGTAGCGATGATGAGGAGGAGGCAAACCGACACTTCGTGGAAATGGATTTTTGAATCAGAAGGCTGCATCGATGTCAGTACCTTCTGTCCCTATATGACTTGTACAATCACTTGGAAATAAAAAGGAGCTTCGTGTCCCCACTACTATTATCTCCACCAAGCGTATCAAAACCATCGAAACCTCTATGGTCGTCGACTCTGGAGCAAGCGGAACCTTCATTAGTGAAGAATTCTGCAAGCTACACAGAATTAAAACCCATAAACTCTCGAAACCCTTCCCCGTCACAACCGCAGATGGATCTGATGCCAAAGGAGGACTCATTTCCCGCTATTGCATCCTCACTGTCAAAATTGACAAACGAACGATGATAGGAAAGTTCAATGTAACCAAACTCGCAAAGAAAGATAAAATTCTACTCGGGTTCCCATGGTTGAAAGCATTGAACCCATCAATCGACTGGACAAACAAAGCACTGTCCCTCGCGTCGAACGAATGGTCGCTCAAAATCGAAAGAAACATCGACCATCTCAGAAAATGGCGCAATCTTCCGCCACTGTTTCCCCTTGCCACTCCTATGAAGAAAGAACCATCCCGTGAATGGAAAGATTCCAAATTGAAGAAACCCCCCGTAGTACTTGCTCACCCTCGAGCTTCTGTTGAAGAAGTCACCGACAAGGAGCTCCCCCATCTCATACCAGATCAAGACGAGCCGGACTATGATACCAAGGAAGACGTATGGTCGGAAAATTACGCACCGCCGGTCGTCGACCCCTCCCTCTACCCCTTGAATGATGAAGACGTCTTAATCGAATATTCCCCAGATGGTTCCCAAGTCAGAATAATCTCCGAAATCTCTTTCGATACCCCACTCACAAAAGATGGTACTTCGAAGCAAGAACAAAGTTATTCGAAAACCAGCAATAAAGCTCAGGAATTTGCCGTTGCTGGAGAAAAGGAAAAAATGAAGAAAAGTTTCGAAGAACTCGTTCCTCCCTATCTACACACTTACACCGATATTTTTGCAAAAGACGGTCTCAACAAACTGCCCCCAGAGCGACCCGGTATAGATCATCAAATTGATCTGAAACCCAGATTTATGCCACGAACATCCAAAATCTACCCGCTATCAGGAAAGGAAAGAGAAGCAGTAAAAACCTTTATCAAAGAAAACACGGAGAAAGGGTTCATTGTACCTTCAAAGTCCCCACAAGCCAGTGGATTTTTCTTCGTAGGAAAGAAGAGCGGCGAGCTGCGCACCTGTCAGGATTACCGATACCTCAATGACTGGACCGTGCGCAACCAATACCCGCTCCCTCTCCCAAAGACCCTTATTGAACGACTCTACAAAGCCCAACATTTCACCAAGATCGATATACGTTCTGGCTATAACAACATCAGAATCCACCCCGATGATAGATGGAAGGCCGCTTTCACTACCGAGGAAGGCCTGTTTGAACCCACCATAATGTTCTTCAGACTGACAAACTCCCCTGCCACCTTTCAGTCTTACATGAACAACCGCTTCCAGAACGAAATCAACGAAGGATGGATCGTCATATATATGGACGATCTGCTTATTTTCTCCTTGGATCTTGCAGAACATCGTGAACGGACCAAACAGGTATTAGAGATTCTTCGCCATGAACAGCTGTTCATGAAACCTGAGAAATGTACTTTCGACGCAACAGAAGTGGAGTACCTCGGGATGATCATTCGTCCTGGGGAGGTAGCCATGGAACACGCCAAGGTTGATGGGATAAAAGACTGGCCAACTCCGACCTCCGTAAAAGATGTTCGCTCCTTCCTCAGATTTTGCAACTTTTACAGAGTGTTTGTATCCCATTACTCCGACATTGCCCGACCACTTATCAACCTCACCCGAAAAGATCAAGCTTTTGCTTGGACTCCTGATTCTCAGAACTCTTTTGATAAACTCAAGCAATGTTTCACGACAAAGCCTGTGCTACGCAACCCTGACCCCACACGTCAGTTCGCCCTTGCTACAGACGCTTCTCTCATAGCAACCGGAGCCGTACTCCTACAGACAGATGAAAACGGTGTTTATCACCCTTGCGAATACATCTCCCAGTCCTTCAACCCCGCTGAACGAAATTATAAAATCTTTGACCGCGAACTGCTCGCTATCATCCGCGCTCTCAACGAATGGCGTCATTATTTGGAAGGAAATCCTCACCCCATTCTCGTCTTCACAGACCATTTAAACCTCCTCTATTTCTCGAAAGCACAGAAGCTTTCCCGCAGACAAACACATTGGCAGCTCATTCTGTCCAACTATGATTTAGAATTGCATCATGTTCCTGGGACAAAACTCGCAGCACCTGACGCGCTTTCCCGGCGTCCGGATCACGGTCTTGGTGAACATGACAATGAAGATCGTGTGCTTCTTCCTGATTCCATGTCCATACGGTTGCTCGACAATGAGCTCTCCGCCGCCCTTGCCACAAACTCCTTGGACGATCCTGTGTTCTCTGTTGCCAGCGACACCTTGGATGGGCTTTGCTTACCCCCGATGAAATCGGTGCTCTCGGACTGGAAAATCTCCGAAGGGGTGCTGTATTATAAGTCTCGCGCCTACGTCCCGCCTTCACAGAGACCGGCCGTGTTGCGTCAACACCATGACCATCCTACGGCCGGCCATCCCGGTCAGTTTAAAACTGAGGAACTCGTCAAACACGACTATTGGTGGCCTGCTATGGGCACCTTTATTCGCTCCTACGTCGCTGGGTGTGCTCTTTGTCAGCAGATGAAAGCTGACACCCACCCTGTCACCCCCCCTCTTGTCCCCATCCCGTCCTCTGCCACCCGCCCCTTCTCTCAGGTCTCTGTTGACCTTGTCACTGACCTACCTGTCTCCAACGGTTTTGACTCCCTCATGGTCGTGGTAGACCATGGCCTTATGAAGGGGGTGATTATTTCTCCTTGCAACAAAAACATCTCTTCTGAAGGGGTGGCTAAACTATTTCTCAAAAACGTGTTTAAACGTTTTGGGCTCCACGAAAAAGTAATCTCTGACCGAGGTCCCCAGTTCATCTCGAAATTCTCCAAAGAATTAGCCCGCCTCCTAGGATACCAGATCGCCGCCTCCACGGCATATCACCCGCAGACTGATGGACAAACCGAACGACTCAACCAAGAAATAGAGACATACCTACGGATATACTGTAGGAGTAACCCCTACGAATGGTCGGATCATTTGCCTCTCGCCGAATTTGTGCACAATCATCGGAGACACAAAGCAAGGAACGCATCACCCTTCTTCCTTATGATGGGATACGAACCTCGCGGTATTCCCCATGTGCTATCGTCATCTGATACCCCTGCTGTAGAAGAAAGAGTCCACGCCCTCCAGAAGATTAGAGAAGAAGCCATTTCTTGTCACAACATCGCTATGCAGCGAATGGCAGAAAGAGCGCATAACAAGAAGTACTCACCATGGAAGATAGGAGATAAGGTCTGGCTATCCGCAGCTAATCTCATGACTACCCTCCCATCCAGAAAGCTTGCGCCCAAGCGACACGGACCGTTTCCTATAATCGCAGTCTTATCGCCAATCATGTTTACTTTAAAACTTCCTGAACAATGGAAGGTCCACCCCACATTCCATGCCTCTGAGCTATCCTCCTATCAGGAGACAGAAATCCACGGACCGGACTACGAAGAACCACCTCCAGATATAGTCAATCAAACAGAAGAATACGAAGTTGAAGCCGTCCTGAGTCACAAGGGCACGGGTAAACAAAGACGCTATCTAGTATCCTGGAAAGGATACTCCTCTGGAAGCAATGAATGGATTCCAGCGGAGAATATGGAAAATGCCGGAAACCTCCTTACCGCCTATAAGAAGAGGCACAAGTTGAACTAAGTTGATCAGTTCCCACTTTTACAAACATGTCCTCCCAGCAGATCCCTTCCCCTACTGAATCCAGCTCCTCCGTCCTCAGCCTCAGCGAATCCCCCTTTGCCGACAACGTTGTCAGCATCGAAGACGACGTCATAGTCGAGACCACCATCCTCTCCATTGCCCATGCTCTTGAAATCGAAAACTACCTTAACTCTCAGCCAGCAGTCCCAGCTGGGGTCGCTGCCACCTATATCCATATCATTAGAGCCACCCAACATCTGGAGGAAGAATTTGCCCAGATACAGAACGATGCCCTTAGGCTTTCCTGCAACCACGTCCAGCGGCGCATTCGCTTGCTTACGCTTCAGCTCTTCCCTCTTGGTTTTAGCACTATCTGCAGGGAAATTATACAGACTGTTGCTGATCGAAACGCCTTCCAAGTCGGCCGCCCGCTGCCTCCTCTTACTCACAATCCCCCCACTGTTCTACCTGATCCAACTACGGTTGGAGGGAACACTCCACCAGTACCTGTCCCAGCGCCCAACGAGGTCTACAGAAGGAAGCTCCGCAACGGAGCCGTTGTTCACGGCGTAACTAAGAACAAATCATCCAAAGGAAAGAAGCGCAAGGTCATCGACCTCACCAAAGAACCCCCTGCAGTCCCCTCCTCCAGCATCACCATCAGATCCCCCTCGTTGAAACACATCATCGGCGCCATCGCCGACGCCAACTTCATTTGCCGAGTTTGCAAGAAACTCGGTGTAGGGATTCATTTCTGGCTAGGCTTGGAGAGACTGTCTTTACCTTACCTTATGTTGGCACTTTGTAGCTTACATAATCAAGTTACCTTTTCACCAGTTCTACTATGAGTCTGAGTATTCAGCAAGTTTCTATCATATTTCCTCTTCTCTGAGCCTTGAGCCTGGTCCAGAAACCCTTTAGGGTCGAATAGCAGCTAGGTTCTGCAAGACCCAACATTGTTCAGACTCACCATCTGAATTGTTGTACCTTCATCGGTCACAAGCATAAGAACTGCCCCTTGTACTTTTGTCACTTCTGTGGCGATACGAAACCCGGGCATTTCTCCATCTACTGCCCATTCGACACCAACAAACCAGACTTCCCGTTGGTCTACACCGACGAAGGCTTCTACGATGCGTTAGCTGTGTGGGAAGCAGAGAAGGATAGGAAGGAAGAAGAGGATCTTGAGCGTGCCAATAGGGAGTACTTGGTGCAGCCGGAAGACCTTGAGTTCCACAATGCCGACGCCAACCCCATCTACTATGCAAACCAGGACAACTAGTGATGTCGAAGCCAGTGATATCAACCATAACATGGGGGTAATGTTACGGTATACTTATTCCCCTAGCTTTTCCTTCGTTACTGGACAATGGTCATTTGTTGTATCTGCTACTGAACGTCCAATCACATTCCAGACGCTTACTCACATTATCACTAAACTCACCTTCCATTCTAGTAACCGTCACCATGCATAGCCCTTATCTCTTATCAAGCAGGCTGTCCGCACTATGTTTGCTATCTCTTATCTCTTATCTCTTACCAAGCGGGCTGTCCACCTTCTATCTTGATACGCCATTTACAAGCTCCGCTTGAACACTCGCTATATAGACACATAGTGTACCATCTGTATTCTGCACTTTAATCTACTGGGTTCTACCTGGAACATAGTCCTTTAGCAAGGTCTCCAACCTTGCTATCTAAGAACCATTATTCTAAGGGAGTCGCTGATGCTCGCCTTAGCCAAAAACCTTTGACCTCTCGTTCGAGAGAAGAACTACGTCTGTCTCACCGAATCTCAGTCCACCTGGACTTAGACAGCTCGACATATCCCAGTCGTAACAGCAGGTGGACATCGGTTCACATTAACCGGTTCAAGTGGACCGGATCATATGCCCTGTTATACTACTGGCCGGTGCGACTTCAGGGGTGGTTTGTTTGTGTCAATCGGTTCATAATTGATTGAGATACAGTCAATGCAACATTCTGCGCTCATTGATCAGGCAGGTGGATATTGGTTCACATTGACCGGCTCAAGTGGACCGGTCCATGTGCCCCATTATACTACCAGCCGGTGCAATTTCAGGGGTGGTGTGTTTGTGTCAATCGGTCCATATTTGATTGAGATACGGGCAATACAATATTCTGTGCTAATTGATCCGGCAGGTGGATATTGGTTATATCTGATGTACAGGGAATATTTCTACTGATAACAAGCCTACATAGTAATCAAGCCTGTGATAAGTGATCAAAGACCTAGGATAACTCTCATATATATCCCTGATGATATATTTAAAGTTTTAGAAAGATCCATGAAGAACTGACTGAATGGCAAGTAAAATAACATATGTAAGAAAAGTGACAATTGACATATTTTCACATAAAGTTATATTTATATATAGCACAGCTCAAATATTTCATTACAAATGTGTAGGATACATGGTAGACTACTGAAGGAACCTATACTACATATTGCCCTCAGGTTAGAGGGTGGTGGAAGAGATGTGGTGTATATGTGAGTTGACCCAGCATTAAAGTCCTACCACTGTCCAACTGATCATTTTCGATGTTTTGGGTCTTTGACCTTTCCCACACTCAATTTCTTATCTATTTCACTTCCTCAGTGCTCAATTCTTGTTGGATTGTTTTGTAAATTCAGCCATATGATAATAAATATATTTTAAATCTACTCCAGGTGTCTGATTATTAAAATTCGATGTTTTGAAAGTATGGGCCCCTTATCAGTAGAAATAGCAAGCATTCACACTAGCTCAAAGCTCTGGCCTATTCTGAGCTGATCCTTGTCATACAAAGCAAGTATATATGCTATGCTAATAATATATGAACAGCTTGCATTATTTATGCAAGAGTAAGATACTGAAAACCATCAAAAGTGTCAAAAATGTGAGTTTCTATTCTTTTGTTCCTGTAGAAGGATCCTGTGGGTGTCCTAGGCTAGCTATATGATAGATCTACTCCAAATATACATAGAAATATATCCCTCATCTCAATTCAGGTCCGGTCCTGCAGGAAATAATTTCACAGGGAGTAAACCACTAGGGGAGGAGGGACACACCATGCAACAGAGGATTCTCCTATGGTCCTGGCCTCCTGATACATTGTGCCCATTGTTGAATAGATGCTGGAAATCATGTTTTCAAGTCTGTTCACCTGGAAATGATTAAATGGGAACATATTCTATGTGTTCTTGCATATGTGTTATATCTATTGATGTAGGACACTTCAGGGGGTCAAATCAAGATGGAAATCTACTCATATATGCTTATAAACATATTCTAAACATCCTAGAACACCTCCCTATCAAAGGGGCAGAAATGCGAAATTGTTTTGTAACCTACCCTATGTTGAAAAGGCCCTAGAGGAGGAGTGGGCACACAAATAGGCAAAAAAAGCAGTCTATTTCATGACATTATACATGTATATACTGAACTACTACTTATATATGGATAGGGACCTATTGTAGTGTGGTGGTGAAGCTGCAGTGAGGTGGAGAGGGTGTGGGAATAATTGATATTGTGGGGTAATTCACACACTGTGGGGCTGTAAAATGCGACAATATCATGTGTGGGAATACTGTGGGAAAGCCTGACAGTGGAGGATCTCTGATATATCACCAGCAGTAGATCAGAGCTACCATGAATGAGCCTATTATTGTACCTGATTTTTCTGGGTTACAATATATTAGATGTATCAATATGACAGTATGAACTGATCTCAATCAAATGTGTGAACCAGTCAATTTGAACTGATATCCACCTGCCGGATCAATTAGTACAGAATTTTGTATTGCCTGTATCTCAATCAAATATGAACCATTTAACACAAACAAACCACCCCTGAAATTACACTGGCCAGTAGTATAATAGGGCATATGGACCGGTCCACTTGAACCGGTCAATGTGAACCAATATCCACCTGCCTGATCAATTAGCATAGAATCTTGTATTGCCCCTATCTCAATCACATATGAATCGATTGACACAACCAAACCACCCCTGAACTCGCACCGGCTGGTAGTATAATACGGCATATGGACCGGTCCACTTGAGCCGGTCAATGTGAACCGATGTCCACCTGCCGGATCAATTAGCACAGAATTTTGTATTGCCTGTATCTCAATCAAATATGAACCATTTAACACAAACAAACCACCCCTGAAATCGCACCGGCCGGTAGTATAATAGGGCATATGGACTGGTCCACTTGAACCGGTCAATGTGAACCAATATCCACCTGCCTGATCAATTAGCATAGAATCTTGTATTGCCCCTATCTCAATCACATATGAATCGATTAACACAACCAAACCACCCCTGAACTTGCAACGGCCAGTAGTATAATACGGCATATGGACCGGTCCACTTGAGCCAGTCAATGTGAACCGATGTCCACCTGCCGGATCAATTAGCACAGAATTTTGTACTGCCTGTTACGACACACGGTCATGTGCGACTAGGATGATCTAAACAGCGACAACCACGACAGTGGTACCGAGTGCTGAGAGTCGTCGGCCTTTACAGACAAGCAAAGGTTGCATACTCGAACGTAGCTCGTGGTGGTTAACGAGGGGTTACGCTGAGATGATAGCGGTTTACAGACAGTGAGAGGCGTCACTGAAGGTACGAGTCGATGTCAAGCAGGTAGCTTTAGCGGGACAAGGAGTTCAAGGGTAAACCTAGTAAGATTAAAGTAAGGAACGTCTACTGTTAATCTTCGACCTTATATAAGGCTACTCTTCGTATCTAAGCTCAGCCTAAAGCTGGGTTCTAATCTGCTTATCTACATGAGTCAGAGATAGCGTCCATGAGGCAGGCTTCTATCGTAGATAGGATCCATGAGGCATCCTTCTATCAGTACATGAGGCAGCACGAGGCTTGCCTTCTATCTTGATAACATAAATAGGTCTTCTAGACCTATGTCGTCATGTGTCATCATATGCGGTCCAGACCGCTTATCTAAGCCGGCAGTTGCCGCTTATCGTCTATCATCATCTATCGTCATAGGGCTGGTGAGACCCTGGTATCGTCTATAGCCGTGCGGTGGCAGAGGGCTGTCTGCTGGTGGGGGACTCATGCCATGTTACTGTAACATTGCCTGTATCTCAATCAAATATGAACCATTTGACACATCCAAAACACCACTGAAGTTGCACTGGCCGGTAGTATAATACGGCATATGGACCAGTCCATTTGAACCGGTCAATGTGAACCGATGTCCACCTGCCGGATCAATTAGCACAGAATTTGTAATGCCTGTATCTCAATCAAATATGAACCGATTGACACAATCAAACCACCCCTGAACTCGCGCCGGCCGGTAGTATAATAGGGCATATGATCCGGTCCACTTGAGCCGGTCAATGTGAACCAATATCCACCTGCCAGATCAATTAGCATGGAATCTTGTATTGACTGTATCTCAATGAAATATGAACCGATTGACACAACCAAACCACCCCTGGAATCGCACCAGCCGGTAGTATAATATGGCATATGGACCGGTCCACTTGGATTCACCTGGTGACATACCTACCGGATGGTAGATTTCACCAAATCTCCGGTAAATATGATTCTTCCGGCCCACTTATCTGCATCGTAACCCGGATACCCTCAGCCCATCCCTTTGCCTCGGGTACACACATTCACTCAGCCCATCCCTTTGCCTCAGGTACACACATTCACTCGGCCCATCCCTTTGCCTCAGGTACACATTCATCCGGCCCACTCGTCTCCATTGTACACCAAATTAACCATTCATCATGTCCTATATACTAGTACATTCCTATACCACTCTCTATACTATATACCCTCAGCCCATCCCTTTGTCTTGGGTACACACATTCACTCGGCCCACCCATATATCATGGTACAATTATTGCCATGGGCCCACATGGGATGGCCCGTCTCTCTTGGTACATTGTCACACTCGGCTGCCCGTCTGAGACGGGTCTTTGTCACTGTATTATGTGCTACTACTGCCAGTCGATATATGCACACGCTCTTGGAAAGCGATTGAGATCATGCCAGTTGTTGCGTCGGAGTTAGCCACGAGTTCAGCCTTATATTCTCGAATGCCAAGGATCAGCTGTGGTCCTAGCACGAACATCACGACCTCCAAAATCTGAAACAAGCCAAACAAAGTCTGATCTTCTAGGAGATATTGGTTCTATAGAAATGATAGATCCTGGTCACATGTAGAGGTAAGTGAAAGATTGACATACCGTTGGTGATGTTGGAGAGAATAAAATAATGAGGGTGAAGCAAGAGACAGCAACAAAGCTATCATGTCCGACCCTTCAGTGGAAAAAGGACAATAATCACAATATGAACTTACCTTGCAAAGTAAACCACGTGAGTTTTCATCAACACCATAAAACAGTCCCCGATAATCCCTCCTGCCAGTTGTAATCGCAGTTCACGGAAGTGTTTTACTGCAATCCAGACTGCGAGACATAGTGTGAGGACCTCCCACACAATGTAGAGTATCCAAGTGGCAGAATCTAGAACTAGAGCATCTCCTGTATAGTTAATCCTGCACTGGTAGGTGCCAGAGAGAATGAGTTCCTCTGGTATCCATCAATGAGCCATATGCACATTCGTTTTCATAATTAAGTGTACCTCCTGAAGTATGCATCATTGACATTACGGCTGTCACTCCAGCAAAAGTGTTGATTGCCAGGAAGGTGACAACGAGAAATATCAGGATCTTTCTGTCTCGTTGATACATGGCATGCAACCGAGTGATGATGATGACTTGCAGCATGTTTCAGACATTCCAATATCACTGAGGTTTCGCAAGTGCAAAGCTCACCCCACAGCATCGCAAATACCACAGCACCCGTCCAATCCCATAGTATAGTGTACATCATCCAGCCTGACAAATCCGATCAGTGACCTGTCTCAGGTAGCACACACTCCAAACAGACTCACATCTTCAAGTTGGTAGTATAGTGTGGCAGCCATTAGTGCACTGAGAAGTCAGCAAAGAACCACACCCACTGCTACAGAACAACACGGTCAATTTGAGGGGAATGGTAAGTATCTATATGGAAGACTCACTGTATCTGTCAGCGAGATGGTCAGAACATTGTCTGAATGCCATTGTCAGAAGAAGATATGACAGTGAATGTACTAAGGAGACACACCGACCATGGACAGACTGATTATAAGAGATAGACGATTAGCACAACACCAAATGTTTAGCCTCCCGAACATACGCAGCAGATAGGATTCCAAGGTAGCGCACCTAGTATACTTTCAAGTCAGCACAAAATGGCAACTACAACAAACAATTTGAAGCTACATACACCGAGATACAGCACTGTCATGAGCGACCAGCGTTGTCTCTGTAATTAAGTGTACTTTCATGTATGTTCCTCTGGCATGAGACTGTACTCACCCAGAGCAATTTGACCTGCAAAAGAATTATTGGCAAGACGGGTCACAGTGATAGTATTGACATATCTCTTGTCCAAATGTTAGTGCTGAAAAATACTTGTGAGTCATCAACAGTCCTTTAATGTTATCATGCTCACCCCAATCATATGTTATTACAACGAAGGCGGCAACTGCAAAACTGTAGCCAAGTTCAGGTTGAGACATTACTAGCTTCAACATCCGACTGCCCTCCACAAACCTGCAAAATAGCTGGCAAAACGATGTACATTGATGGATGGCCACCACGTGGGATCGTTTGAGACTATGGTCATATTGTTAGAGAATGGATGTGGGTGAGAAGTGAACTTGGTAAATGTATAGCGGTGACTCACATTCGCACTATATGTACGCCGTGCTCACTATATGATAGTTTGGTAACCGAAATATCAATAAGATCACAGTAAATATTTTGTGCACTCCACATCGATGCTGCAGTCGCCGGTTCTTGGATTTCTTATATAGAAAATTGATGAACTTGTTCGCTGGACTTCTAGCTCTGTCTGTGGCTAGGCTGGGCTGTGCCTAAAGTGTTTCATAACTCTTCGCAAGCAGAAGAGGATGAGATTCAGAGGTACGATAGCTTGTTTTGAGGTGTTGATGTGGATGCGACGACTCGGAAATCAGTAGATAGATTCCGTCTTTGGCAGAAGCAGTGTTGAACATTGAATGTGAACACATTTTTTAACTGATTTCTGGCCATTCTGTGGCAATGAATCCGATCTGAGAAGCAATGATATATGTAGCGCTGGTAATGCTAAAGTTCTACTTTCGCGATCGGGGGTTAAAACGTTAATTAGTGATGCGATCACGTACCATGATGAGTATGCCATCGACTAGATTCGAAGTGTTTTTGTTTCATTGGTACTAATACGCGGCAGTGTACAGAGGTGACGGGAATTACGTAATAGTGTAAGTTCAACTTCGCTGATATCGTTGCTAATCTGCTCGTGTTGGTCCTTGGAGGTACTACTCAATCTTACTCTATGTTTGAACTTTCAGACGCAAATTTGTGATTGGTAATCAACGCAAATGATGTATGGACTCGAGCCGGACACTATCAGACAAGGTACCACTACGACAGAAACAAAGGTATAGTATTTTGGGGAAAGCCTTTGGGCTTTAGACCGAAGCACGATTTTGAAACCTCCCACTATGGGGTCAAACTAAGCCAAGATACCCTGTAATAAGGAGCGATACACGACACATCGAGCATGAGCTTGGCCCCAAATGTAAAGAGTTTCGCGGACACTTACCAATCAAGTGGGCAATGCATAACGCATAAAAGGTTCGAGGACAGGATTGTCCTGTAAGTATGGAGCAAGGACCACAGCGTGTTTCCGCAGATATAGTACAAATGCGTCACTGTTCCAGCGCCCCATTGCCTTGACACTCTCGAAAGGGACCCCCCGCAAAAGATATTCTAATGTTCCCCCAATCCGGATCCCGTGTCCTTTTAGATCATCTCTACCCAATCTTTTCCCGGCATCCTCCAGGCACTTGAGAAATGCAGATTTCGTCAGGACCCGCATTCCGGTATGGTGACGCCAGCTAAACAGGGCATCAGATGCCCCAGGTACGTTAATGCGAAAGTGATTCTGTAGGGCCGTGCGAGGATCTGTGGGTCCCGATTGTGCGGCCCAATATACATCTTCGCCGTCATAAGCCGTTTTTGTGCGTGGCAGGTGAAAGGTAGCTACTTCGAAGCCGTTGCGATCAGTTTCATAGTGTAAGTCGGACACTTTAACGTGACGAAGGGGGTCAAAGGAGGAAAGGGAGGAGACTGTGAACTCCCCTGTCCTCGCAATGGTGTAGAAGGATGTCGTGAGGCAAGTGTAGACAGCCACGTGAAGTGGCGTGGAAAGATCAAGCACAGAGCGTAGGTCAATTAAGAGTTGAACAGTGAATGGAGAACGTTTTGGACGAGAGGATTGGGGAGGTGCTAGACGTTTCGCTCCCTCTAATGCAAGGGCGACTTGAGCTTGATCCAGGAACCATGGTAACCCATGGAGTAGGTGCCACTGCGCGAATCCCATAGAACTCCAGGGTGCTACCAGAGTATAAGCCCGCACAGCTAGCTACAAAGGCTAGTAGCAAGACAGATGACGCAGGGCAGCGTTGTTCTTCTGGGATGTTGCGGGAGTCACAAAAAACATGGAAGACTAGTAGCCCAGAGCCGTAGCACTCACGAGTGCTGACGGCGTGTGAGTGAGCTAGTACGGCTAATATGCGATCGATATCGGAGTCCAAGAGAGCAATAGGGGAGCCTGAGTGGTCTGTACAAGACCGGCTGGTGATTGGTGACCACAGGCGTAGCCGGTCACGTGCAAGACAATGTGGTCTTAAGATGGAAGGTCGAGGAGTCAGCAAGTGATGATAAGCACAAGGTACGCTAGTGCTAGAAGGGAAAGACAATATTGCAGCGGAGTCAAAACGGGAATTTTTATCCTCTCCAGCAGTCGCGATACTGGATGAGCTCTCCTCCCCAATCCCAATCTTGCGTCTCTTCAACCAAGGCATCAGAGCTATGGTTTGTGACTGTAGTGGCTCGTGAGGAGCTGCTACTGGAAATATCAGCATCAATGAGCAATGTAGAGAGTTCGGGAGGCAAGGTGATGGGAGGCAGAAGAAGCCTGGAGGATGGAAAGAGCCCCTGCGAGGGGCCGTCAGCGGGATTGTCCCAGCTTGCCACATAGCAGAGGTGGAAGGAGACATGACCGTGGTATTCTTCAAGCCGCTCGTGGATTCTGCGAAAAACTCTGTTGGTTTCCCAATTACGACTCTGTCCGTTGTGCCAGGCACTAACAACGCCTTGGTTGTCACAGAACAGACGGAAGTGGCATTCTTCAGTGGCTGGGAGGTTGTCGAGAATGGTGAGAACAAGTAGTTCGAAGCCGACGCATTCGGCCCAACCGATGTCACGTTGTCCGTTGTGCGTAGTCCAGTCCGAACACAACGTCCAGGCCCGCCAATGCCCATGGATGATAATTGCGATGCCAAAGGACGAACTGGCATCCAAGAACCCATGGATGTCATGGAAGGAGGAGGGGCGAGAGATGAAACGACCAAGGAAGGGGAGGTTGAGTTTGTTGTACCACCAGTCAAGGTCGTCAGAGAGATGTTTGACGGTGTGATGAGGCACAAACGGACGACGGGAGCATACACCAAGCATGGTTTCCAATGAGGTGAGATAAGCACGTCCTGCTGGGATGACCAGACAGGCGTGTAGAAGCTTGCCGTAGAGTTGTTGTACGGTAAGCAAAAAGTACTTCTTCCTCGAGCGCCAACCCAGAATTGCTGTTACAGGGATCTGTAACACCTACTAGGGCCCCAGCTCTCCCTACGCCTGCCCCCGCTCTGCTAGACTCCCCACGCGGCGGTGCGCCGCCCGCGCCTAGAAAGACAGTGGTCTGGACCGCTGTGACCCCGCCCCTGGCGCTATGACCCCGCCCCTGGCGCTATGACCCCGCCCCTGGCCTAGACGGCCTTGTACCTGATCCATGGAGGCTGTACGCCTCATGGACACCCTAGATCAGCGCATGTATACCACATGTCGCTTCATGAAGATCCGGAGCGCGCTTGGCGCTTCCTGTACCTATGCGCAGCTGCCCTTGGCGCAGCATGCTTGATCAGAGGTTAAGCCTCATGTATCTTATCTGAACCTCATGTCTGGTTATCATAGATTTACGATATACTATTGATTACAGACTGAGCTAGAATACTTGTAGTACTTCCCTATAAGTAGACACAGATTATTGTACTTAGACTTTACTTTAATCTACTAGGTTCATCCCCAGAACTTGCTCATCTAAGCCTACCAGCTTCCTTGTGTGAGACCGCACTTCTAAGTCGCCCCCTTACGACTTAGCACGTATCCGCTAGCCCTGCATCTCGACGAGCGCCGTCTTACCGAGATCGCCGGAGGAATCCTTGACGTTCCATCAAGGCCAGACCACGCTCAGCCTCAGTAGACTCACTCGAGTCGTCGCTGAGAAGACCTATCCTAGTTCGCACACGCCGACCGACGGTCAGCGTAACAATTGCCTCTTGATACTTCTGTTTCTTTGCCGGTGAAATCTCCACCGTGAGTCAAGTGATATTCCACAATAAACCAATGTAGAGTGTGGTGTACGCGAAGGCAGTGTCCTTGCTGAGCTCCCAGGGAATGCCCAAAGGTTGCAACTTACGATCAATGTCATTAAACGTGTAAGAGAAATCAGCATCGATGATGGATCGCTGAGACAAGGAGGACAAATCTTGTAGGGGAAAGGTATAATCTTCAGCGTGAACATCGTAGGAACCATCGGGAAAGGCAGAACCTTTGTACCATATGCGTCCTCCCGAGCATTGTTCTCCGTCGTGTTCCAGCTGCAACCGTAATAAATCTCGTTGATGATTGTGGCTAACGATGTGTTCTCGACGTATGCGAAAGAACAGATGATCATCGACTCATTTGGTGATGGGTCCGATGCCAACTGCACGCAAGAGATTGATTCCTGCATCAGCAATAAGGCCATAAATGCCAGCAGATGGTCCCATACCAAAGGAGATGCAGGTGTCCACGCAAAGTTGCCTGTCTGGCAAAAGAACGACGGCGGCAGGCCATTGAGAGGGATGAAGAGGTACAGTTCTATAAGCCTCTGCGACGTCCCGTGTTGCGGCTTGAGACCCGGGGGGTAATCCATGAATGATGGCACACACGGTGTCAAAGGTACCCCAGGTACAGGGGAAATCATCGGAACAGACAGAGGAGTTGACAGAATTACAGGGATATGTGACTGAAGGAACGAGCGGAAAGGAAAAGTTTTGGATAACACGATATTTGCCGGGTTTCCCCGACTTTGGTATGATAGAGATTGGGGACGATTGAAATGGTCCCAGCAAGTCAAAAAGTTCAGAAGGGGTGAATGGCCTGATGTATCGGCCAGTGCCAAGCTCGCGTTGAAGAATTTGTTCAAAAGCATCACGAAACAGTAAAAGCGACGGACTATTTGAAGGACATTGAGTACGAAGTAATTGTGGTATATGGAGGTTAAAACCAAAGCGAAAACCGTCTGAGACAGTAGGGTATTTCCAAGTAAGGTTGTATCCATGTAAACTATTTTCCCAGATGTTGACGTCATACGGTGTGAGTGGAAGCAACCGCCTGCGCGCAAGAACATTGTTGAGCGCCGTGAGACTTCCCAAGACAACCGGAACAGATGTGTCGTTCGTTGTGAGAATGGCTTGAACAACCACGGGAGCGCTGCCAGTCGACACAAAGTGGCTTGTCGGACTTGCGCAGGAGTAATTGTTTGTCGACGCGAGTCGCGAGGGAAGGGTGAGAGTTGTCCCAGAGTCGATCTGCTGTACATTCGATGAAGCTGTGTCCGTTGCTCCCCAGACAGACTGTGCACACGCCTGGGGAGTGAGGGCTGTGTGCGCTGGCTTGAAAACCCAAATGATTGAGTCGGTTCTCAGCCTGTCGTTGATGCAGATGAACTTTCGGATGTTTGGATGAATCAGATGAGTTGTGTTGGTGAGGAGATAGGGGACATTTAGGATTCCTAGAGCGGGTGGAATGGTTGTCATCCTGTGCAGGGACCAACATGCCATATCCACAAGGCAACATAGATTCCGAATAGTTGAGGGAAAGGCATGCACGCAACAATACAACCGCAACGCAATCGTACCGCAAAACGCGCCGCAAACGCCCAAGCACACGCAACGCAAATAGTAGAGCAAACAAAGGGTAAGATGCCACCCAAAAGACCGACATAAACGTAAATGAAACAAATGTGCAAACAAATCATCAGTTATAAGTCTTTAACAACTGAATACAAAGGACATACCTGACGTTCATCTTGAAGGTCGCGATTCCACAGCTGTCTAAAGACACAATCGAATGTGCAAAGTAAAGCGGTTTCGTCGATGATAGATATATCCCAGGCACCTTTAGGCAACGGAATGGCGTTGTGCCAGGCCCTGTGCTGTTCCTCTTGATAGATAAGGATGGCACGTTGTGCGATTGTGTCGAGGGAGTTCCAATATCTATGCAGCATGATGGCTCCCCAAAAATCTGCCAGCATGTTGACACACTGTACTGGCCAGTCGTATTCCTCCATTGCCTTGATCATGCGTGGAACCGCTTGGGCGAATTCGATGGTAGATAAGTGTCGATCCACGATGACTTTTGATGAGGGTTTGGTCATCCCCGCACTAACCCAAATGGTAGAGCCGTCTTCCCCGGCAGTGGGAACCATTCCTTCATCGTCCCGCGTCCTATAGTTAGCATGAGCGTCTGCGATGCCCACGTTCGTCCAATAGTATAACTCCACATAATGTCCTTTATCGATTTTTCGAAGAGCAAAGTCGGATACCATTATGTCGTCACCTGCGGAGTCAGGGCGTGGGCGTAGAGGGATGAGTACATGCTTTGATCAATTCTTTTTCTTCTCGTCATTCTTCGCTGCTTCTTCGTTGATGCAAATAGTTTCGCTAAGGCGAACATTTTCTTCCTCGGCTAAGTGTTGGTGTTCCAGGTGAAGACGCTGATCGTCCGCAACTTGTTGAGTCCATTGAGCACGTAAGGCTTCACTGGTTGTGACCCAGACCGCGCACAGCAGGTCTGCAGCTTGTGCATCTGTGGTAGTGGGCGAGACAAGAGTAAGTCTGCTGACGCTGTAAGCATCCGCTTCGAAGTCTGGACAGGGTAGGAGACTGGGGTCAGAATGAAGTCTATTCATGAGTTAGAGTTGTGTGAAGTAAACATAGAACAAGAGAATGTTTGTTAGTTCCGACGAAAGTCGAAAGACCCAAGTACAATTTTTTTGAGTAATGATACTAAGACGTGTGAGATGGTGGCAAGAAGAAAGAAGAAGTGGTTTGCATCTTTCTCGTAGCAGCCATAGACCTCATTCCTATCACGTGCTCGTGCCTCGTACTTTTATAGAATACAATATAGCATTTGTTCACTTGCTGGGTTCCCTCATATTCTAGCCTATTGCATCTTTGCTTCTCGCCTTAGCAAACAACATGCAGACACCCCACTCGGAATTCAATATCTCTGACTCTGTTTCAGATATCATCGGTGCACTACAAAACATAGTAAGTGCCAAGTTTCTTGAATTAGAATCTGTGTCAGCTGAGAATAACAATAATCCATTCCAGATCGCACGTTCGCAAGTGATTGTACGTCTTCTCCTTGGCCTATTCTGACATATGATCACATGTAATGTTACTGATGATGACCACTAGATTCCAGTCCTTGAAACTCCGTACTCCAGATTCCCCAATACCGACCACTCTACCATCGAGCTCGAATGTCAGAGCGTTGTCAACATTATCGCTCAGCACCAGCAGCAATTGGATACAGTTCTGCATGAGATCTCAGGCCTAGAGGCCGTGATGGATAGTGTCAAAAATCTTCATCAGGCAGTCCTTGAGAAGAAGGAGAAGATCACGCAGTCGATGAATCTTCACAAGGGATTGCTATCTGCTCTCTGGCGCTTGCCAACGGAAATTTTATCCCAAATATTCAATCACTGTCTCCCTGAAAACATAATATTTCTATCCCCATTGAGGCTCCGAGTCAAAACCCCCACACTGTTAACGGGAATATGCCGACGATGGAGGGAGGTTGCTGTGGGTACACCCGAATTATGGTGCAGGTTGTATGTGAAAACCGACAGCAGACACTGGGAGCAGGCAGCTTTGCACTATGACTTGTGGCTCAAGTGTTCACACGGGTGTCTGGTGGCCTCTCGTTAGAACTGGGGGACCACTACTCGACGACCAAACTACGAAGCCTTCTTCAGCCTCATGCGAGTCACATCACATCTTTTCACGTCCATGTTGGTTACTTCCGTGGCAGACACCCTCAGCTGTCTGCTACAGACCTCCCAGAACTTCAGGAGCTAGCCATACTAGGGACGACAAATCGTGATATTCCAAACATTGCACAATTTATCTCGCGACTGCCGTCTACTATGCGCACTCTCAAGTTCATTGGCACAGGAGCGTTTTTCGAAATTGGGCCCTTGTCTTCTTTCAGTCCTGTATGGGCTCACCTGACAGATATCCGGATCGCCGTATGTCACCCGAACGTATTCCTCCATTTGCTTCAGCTATGTCCCAACCTCTCCTCCTTATATATACACATAGCAACGGACCAAAGAGGACCCTTGAAATCATTCACGCACACCAAACTACAATCCTTATACATCCTTCATGATGCTTTGCACATGTTCCATTTACCTGGGCTGCTCAATGCTCTATCACTCCCCAATTTGTGCATGCTTCATGCTCACTACGATCGCTACAGTGAATCTTGGCCTCATGAGAATATGAAGGCATTTTTGGCACGGTCAAAGTGTCCCCTGGAGACCCTGACTATCGGTCGAGCGACGATAACAGATGCGCAACGAGAGGAATATGTTTCTCTCATTCCTTCGCTCAAAGTAGTGGATCATAGTAGTTTATGATTTTCATGATACTAGGTGGCTACATATCGTTTCTGGGCTGTTTTTTCGAAATGAGCGAATAGTAGCGGTTCTCAAAGTCGAACCTTGAAAAAAATCATGGTGAATTCAGATGCTGCCGATACGGCAGGTTTTGAACTCCGACCTGCCCTGCCAGCGTGCTCAACATCGTTGCTGCTGGTGTCGACGCTGCTAAAGCTTTAATCTGATTCTTAATCGCTGTCAGTAGGAATATCCTGGATCATGTCACGATCCAATCAAAGAGGTCGAACCAATACATCTGCTGGTACGGACACCTCAAAGAAGTGTACTATCCATTGGGAGGGGGTCCGTAGTGCTCGTACTGAACGCCTACTTGCCTGGTGCAAGGAAAATGAAGACGCACGCATCAAGCTTTTCTCTGATTCTGTAAAGGATGCCAAGGAGCAAGGTCGGAAGAAGAAGCAGAGTGGTACTTCGAGAGATGTTGTGTATTCACAGGTCGCACAAGCTGTATTTTCGAACGATGAGGATCTGGAGGTTCAACGACTCTTCAAGGAGGACCCCAAGGCATTCATAAAACCAGTTTCAACCCGTTTCAGCACGTAAGTATCTAGTTCCTGTGTCATCCATCTTCCCACTGGAATCACTGATCAGATGTCTCAGACTGAGGAAAAAATACAACGAATTTAACAAGGACCTCAAACAGTCGGGAGCAGGAAAGACATATGCGGAGCTGCAAGAAGATCCAAAGATCAAGTCTTTGATCGGTAAGTTTCAGCTGCTGTTGATCTGCGCCTGTCTGAACCATGTCTCCGTCAGATACAAAGCTCGAAAAATTTCCCTGGTGGCCTGAGCTTCATGGCTGGTGGCGGACAAATCCAGCCTTCAATCATGCCTTCTCTACTGCGGGTGCAGGGCAAGATTTTGCGTCTGCTGCATTGGAACATTTCAATATTTCCAAGCACCCACAACCACCGGCTACAGTTGACGACAATGCTCGCACGGATGATGATGGAGACATAGTCGAGGTCGATACTCGCAGTGTGGACGATGGTGCCGTTGTCGATGTGGCAGATGAAATGATAGTCGACCAGCCCCCCCACATAGAATCACAATCATCAGCATCATCATCGCTTGTACCTTTGGACCGTGGTCCTAGCAACACACCTGACTCATTCTCACTGCCTCCATTGCCACACTGGTTCCAACGATCTCAGCTCCCTCCCATCTCAACTTCTGACGCACTTGGAGTGGTATCATTGAACTCTCCTGAGCGCTCGCCAGTACCCAATCGCAGTGCCCCCGATAATCCATTGTCTGTTTTTTCCGATTTTAGGGAATCTTCACCTAGCTATCAGTCTACACCTATCGACTCAGAAGACTCAGATATTGGTGCCAGCCGAGCACTGCGGTCTCTCCGTGTCAGCTCGCTTAAGGGAAGTCGTGAAAGTTCACCTTCTCTTGCTACAAAACGGTCTTGTCCACCTACTCGAAGTGCATCACCTCAGTTTAGTCGTCCCCCCTCTTCATCACGCAAACGCCCTGGCGGCAGTGCTCTTGACCAGACCTCTGCCACTGCAGAAAAAATGTCCCAAACGGCAGACTCTCTAATGAAGCACCTTGAGAGCAAACGTGAGAATCGTGTCGAGCACGAAAGCTACAAACGTATGAAACTTCAGGGTGACATTTGGGCTCGTGATCTCAAGGCCCGCAGTGCTCGTGATGAGCGGGAGCATGTGATGCGTCTTGCGGAACAAGACCATCTCCACCAGCAGGAGAGGATGACTCAACAAATCGAGTTTGCAAGACTCGAGCTTGAGCTATCTCGTGCACGTCGAGAAGAGGAGGAGGCTCGGATTCGTCGTATTGCTATGGAGCGTGGTTCTGATCAAAACTGAAGTAGGTCTGTACTGTGTCATCATGCGACTCGTTTTTAGGACTCGGAAATGCATGCCATTTTGTACTCGATCTCAAGCGTGACTACACACAGCAAACACTACAGGTTTGGGATAAGCGCTTTGAGCTCAAGCGCAAATTTCCCTCGTTGGGTACTAAAGAGGACGAAGAACTTCTACTTGACAAACACATCTTTAATGTGTTGCGATTCGCTCCAATGAGGAAAGCAACCGCGCCTTTAACACATTGCGAAAATCCTGCCCTGCAGTTCCAATGTAAGTCTGATCACCTACTGCACCACCCCCTTGCTGATCATCCTCTCCTGCGTCACCATCAGCCCGCCTCAACCTCTGAGTTTGCTGATAGAAACAGATGTTCGTGTCTTCATGGTGTGTTTTTTCTTCGATTTCGACAATTAGATTGTGCAGAACAAAGCACGAACGGATCCACATGTTTGCATAGTCGAGGTCCTTCTGACTTTGGATTGGGATGCGAAGCTCCCGCAGTGATTGGAACCGGCCCTTGATAGAGCCGAAAAAATGCTCTGAACGAACACGGACCTAGACATTGGGTAAGTACTATGAATGTATATTGCCATTCATACTCACTGTTGATAGGTTATAGTTGAACGTCTTTTGGTCCAGCGTCAAACTCCCTCCCACTGGCCGTTTATACGGCGGCACACACCAGGTTCGCGCAGCGTACGCCGAATCTGCCCACAGCCACTCTCCTGCACCGAAAAACGACTCGGGATCCCGGGAAACTCTTGTCCGCGCAAATATGTTTGAGTCGTGGAGACTTCCAGGTACGCCAATGACATAGTCCACGATACGAAGATTATGAGGGAATATAACAACCTTTTTGATGGTAAGTCACCACGCTGCACATCGAACCGACACTTACCTGCGCTGTTAGAGAATAGTCTGAGTTCTTGTCGAAGAAACCCTCCCCATGCCAACCTGGCTTCTCGTGTAAGGGGGACGGAGTCCCATCTACAGAAAGAAAGCCTCCACGCCATTCATGACACGTCTTACTTTCGACGTAAGTTTTCGCCCGCTCTCGCTCAATTTGATCCTCGTGATCAAGCGGATCAAAATGAATGGCCCGGTCATGAAGTTGAAGGATTGCGATCATCACCCGTTTGTAGCAGTTGTAGACGGTCCCCACGGACACTCCAGCCCAGTCAGAGATGTCTTCAGTGGTTGCGGCATTGCCATAATGGCCAGCGCCGTTGAGAAAAATGGCGAGCTGTATTGGGACAGGGAGCTGGGGGTTATTCGAATTGTTGTAGAAGATGGCATGTCCTTGAATCAACTTCGTAAGTTCATCAAACACGTCCGCATCAACACAGAGCTTGCGACGGAATTTTTCAGGTGAGAATAGAGCCCACTCCTCCAGCAAGTGTAGCTGAGGCGCGCGACTTAGAGACGGACGGACATCAAGGACTCGACATTTCTCTACCTCGTCATGCAGTGCAGTGATTGCATCGGCAAACTGAGTAAAGACTCGTTCGCACATATCTGGGATATCGCGCGATAGGAATTCGGAGTACGCTGTGGAGAGTGACGTCAGAGAGTTGTTTGACAAGGCAGATGCGATCGACGACGTGGGGGACACTGGGGACGTTGGCCATGTTGGTGATGCGGACCGTATACTAATATCCGAGCCACTATGGCCATCGACAGCATCGTCAGATTCCTTATCATCGTCTTCATCGTCGTCTTCATCTAGTAGCTGATCTATCATAAACTCGATTAGTTCCATATATCGCGCGATGGTAAGGTCATTTCTGGTTTGTTTGAGGCTGCGAAGCAGCTTCTTTCGATCTGATTCACGGGGCATATTGATGGAGCTGCAGAACGCTATAGCAGATGGTACAGCTTGAAAGCTTAGGGTTTGTTTGTCAGCGTCGGAGCTTCAATACTACCGGCAACGCGCAAATTTCTGACCTTCCAAAATTCTACGAAGTCAACTTTGAGAACCGCTAAATAATAATTGACTGATTTTGACCTTACAAGGATTGCGCAAAAATACTGAAACTTTATTCCTCCGTCTCGTTACATAATACTGATGCTGTAGCCCATTTATCGTTTATCCTATAGTACTCAATCCTATAGCATTTGTTTCACTCGCCAAGTTCCCTCGTGTTCTAGCCTATTACATATCTACTTCTCACCTTAGCCAACAACATGATGATGCAGACAGCCTACTCAGAACTCAATGTCTCTGATTCTGTTTCAGATATCCTCGGTACGCTACAAAATATCGTAAGTGCTCAGTTTCTTGAATTAGAATTCGTGTAAGTCAAGAATCACAATCATCCGTTCCAGATCGCACGCTCGATTGTACGTTTACTCCTTCGCCTATTCCGACATATCAAATGTCATGTTACTGACAATGACTAGAATCCAGTCCTTGAAACTCCGTACTCCAGATTCCCCAATACCGACCACTCTACCATCGAGCTCGAACGTCAGAGCGTTATCAACATCATCGCTCGGCGCCAGCAGCAATTGGATACAGTCCTGTACGAGCTCTTGGGCCTGGAGGCCGTGATAGATAGCGTTGTCAGCATCATCGCTGAGCGCCGGCAGCAATCGGATGCAGTTCTGGACGACACCTCAGATCTGGAGGCCGTGATGGATAGCGTCAAAAATCATCATCAGCAAGTCGTCGAAAAGAAGGAGAAGATTATGCAGTCGATGAATCTGCACAAGGGACTCCTATCGGCTCTCTGGTGCTTGCCAACAGAAATTTTATCCCAAATATTTAACCACTGTCTCCCTGAAAACATATTTTTTCTATCCCCGTTGAGCCTCCCAGTTAAAGCCCCTATACTGTTAACAAGAATATGCCGACGATGGAAGGAGGTTGCTGTGGGTACGCCTGGATTATGGTGCCGGTTGTATGTGGAAGCCGATGACAAAGACATGCTGAAGGCAGCTTTCTGCTATGACTTGTGGCTCAAGCGTTCACGAGGACGTCCACTCTCGTTAGAACTTGGGTACTACTACTGGACCAAACTACGAAGCCTTCTTCGGCCTTACATGAGTCAAATCACATCTCTTCACGTCCATCATGTTGATTACTTCCGTGGCAGACACCCTCAGCTATTTGCTACAGACCTCCCAGTACTTCAGGAGCTAGCCATACGACTCGGAGAGATGTCAAATGATGATATTCCAACTATTGCACAATCCATCTCGCAACTGCCGTCGACTATGCGCAGTCTCAAGTTCACTCCTTAAATACCTACATACAAATGGACCAAAGAGGACCCTTGAAATCATTCACGCACACCAAATTACAATCATTATGCATCCTTTACGACGCTTCGCTCACGCGCACTCTATCTGAGCTGCTCAATGCTCTATCTCTCCCCAATTTGCATGCGCTTGAAGCTCGCTACAATGCATCTTGGCCTCATGAAGATATGAAGGCATTTTTGGCACGGTCAAAGTGTCCCCTGGAGACTCTGACTATCGGTGGTGGAGCGACGATAACAGATGCGCAGCAAGCGGAATACGTTTCCCTCACTCCTTCCCTTAAAGTAGTGAATCACAATAATGGTTCATACTCTTGATAATCCTGGGTAGCTACATATCTCGAGAAATGACGTTTCTGGGCTGACAGTAGAACAATACAATGCGACTAGAAGGAGAATAGCATAATTTGCAAAGCCAAAATTGATCAGCGCAAAAGCATCAGAAATTAAAATATCCATCGAACACTCCCCAGTTTCTTGCCGCGCACCACTGTACCCAAACAAGTGCCTTGCAGTCAGCCTTGTGACCGTCCACCCAGGCTTGCTTCTGGCAAGCCTAAGGAAGAGCTTGAGTCAGACACATGACTTGAATTGGAATGTATCACCACCAACGCTTACCTCTCCACAGTATGACGTTTGTTTGCAGCGGGAGCACAAGAGCAAGTGCGTATTATGAGAAGTATTCTCCTCTTTACCACAAGACCCACAGCATCTTGATTGGGTGTTCGAGTTGCATGCGGCCACATCATCGCTGGCCTTCAGCAGCTGCTCAAGCGAGCATGGTATGATTTTGATAATGGAGGGTTCTTCGACCCGTATGCCGACGGTCATGTCTAAGAAGCTATGCTGTTCGCCATACAGTACAGCAACTGTGTGGCCTGGCTTGATTTGCGGAGTGAGCGTGTGTCCGCGGTCGTCTGTGTATAGGCCGATGGTGACGACTTGACCACATTTATCCTTTACGCGTAATAGGACTCGGAAGAGACCGTAGGAGCCGACGATCTCACCAAGGAAGCACCAGTGTTGTCTGGGTACAATTCTGTACGGGCCCTCGACGTAGTAGGTGGGGTCAACATGATACTCATGCGGAAGGTCGCTGAATGTTGGAAAATTGACATTATTGCGCAAGAGGCTGTCAGAAGTCTTTGTTTCTAGCATTGTTGCGGTTTGATGCAGTAAACTGATTCAAGTTGAGCTTGTCCGAATAGAGATCAAGGAAGAATATCCAAACGTACGAGATTTTGTATGTTTGAAGCTGCTTCAACTTCAATCTGAGTTGAACGAGGTCACGATTCTGAGGAGACGAGAATGTTGGGGCAATGGACACTCTGGAAAGAAGACTGTCGTAGACTCCGTCACAGGGCGTGTTGGTGGCGTATCTAGTACGAGTCCTGATAGAAAAGAGCAACTAGTAAGTCTACCCTAAGTCAGTACGAGTCTAGAAACAATGCACAAGGACGAACATACCTCTGGGAGTAGGAACAAACACTGGTGGAAAAAGATACATGTGCGAGATACTATCAATAAGATTCTGAATGGTTACATAACAGTGGCTGCGTGATGATGGCGAATCACTATACAGTTCCAAGAACCAACGTAAGGAAGCGAACCCTCTTCAACATCAGGCGGCGAGGAAACGTGGGAGGGTTACCTGACAGGTACACATCGTCAAGAGAAATGACGGGGAGGCGCGCGAGCGTCGGGAGGATTCAGGAAGATGCCTCTCAGGTAATTTGATGAGGACCTCGCTGGGGAGGCAGGTGTCTTGGAATAATTTCATGATACATAAAACCGGGTCGGAAAGTGCTGCCAAGGGTGCGTGTAAGTGATAGTACCTGCAAGGGTTGGGGCAGCAATTTTTAGGAGGACTCGAACAAGGCAAAAGGGAAGCTGAGAAGAAAAATCTTTCTATATTTGATATGCCACTGGTGAGAAAGGAGTAGAATGGAATGACGAAAATGCACCGTTCCAATAATCAGTACTCAGTCTTTGTTGGCCTATGGCCCGGGATTGCTCCGATACCACGACTGCATTTGATTGGGAGTGTCCCAAATACTGGCTACATTCCATTCACGGTCACAGATATCGATCGCAAAATGAAGATATGATATGATATGGTAAAATTTAAACTCACTTCGCACCATAAAGCTTTAGAATCCAACAGAACCAAACAATCGCTACCTGAGTTGTTCATCAACTTGAACATCTCGCAAACGACATGCAGACAGTCAACTGGAACGCAAATCCATCCGCGGTTTCGCACATCATTTCTGCAATGCAGAACATAGTAAGTACTTGCAAAATTTCTAAACACGTCGCTCTGCGAATAATAACCAATCGCTTCAGCTACATTCACAAACAACTGTATGTCAATATTTATTTGTATATATCTGTGTTATTTAAAAATGGCAGATGCTGGACCTCGACACCCCGTACTCCCGAGCCGCACTACTTAATCCTAATCAATGCGTAATCGAGCTCGAAGACCACTGGAGCATCAACGCCATCATCACTGAACGCAACCATCAATTAGATACAGTTTTGCACGAGATCTCAGACCTGAAAACGATTATGAATGGCATCCAAAACCTTCACAGACAACTCGTTGAAAAGAAGAACAAGATCATTGATTCCATTAATTCGCACAAGAGACTTAAATTGGCTCTGTGGCGCTTGCCAACTGAAATTCTATCCTACATTTTCGTTGACTGTCTCCCGGAAGACAGATACTTGTCGCCCGCATCAAGACAGGCTCCCATACTGTTGACTAGAATATGCCGACGATGGAGGGAAGTTGCTGTGGGCATGCCCAGTTTATGGTGCAGGCTGCGTTTAAAAGTGGAGCATAATGACTGGCAAAAACGAGCCTTTTGCTATGATGCGTGGCTCAAGCGAACCTCAGGCCATCCGCTCTCGCTGGCACTCCGCTGCTACAATAATTGGACCCCACTAGTACGAAGCCTTCTCCATCCTTACATCCATCAAATCTTTTCTCTCAATATCGATTTTCAACGAGTCGAGCAACCTGAATGCGTATTCAAAGATTTCTCAGCACTTCGGGAGCTCATCATTCCAAATCATATTACATTCAAGCTACTATGTTCCTTCGCTCCCTTATGGGCCCACTTAACAAAAGTCGAGATCTTGGTAGATAAACCAGATGCATTCCTCCGTCTGCTCCGCCTATGTCCCAACCTCTCCTCATTAACGAATTACGCGGAATTCTTCCAAAAGAAGTCCTCGAGGCCATTCACGCACCCCAAGCTTCAATCTCTGCATCTTTATGGCGATCCTTGGAGTTCCAGAGAACCATTACTGGGCATGTTCGATGCTCTGTCACTCCCCAATTTACGCGTACTTCATGTTTGGAATACATCAAGCTGGCCTCATGAAGAGTTCAAGACATTTCTGACAAGGTCAGCATGTCCCCTGGAGAGCCTGGTTTTCGGCAGTACAGTGATTACGACTGTGAAGCAACGAGCGGAATACGTCGCCCTTGTTCCTTTCCTCGAAGTAGTAGTTCGGAATCCTAGTCGTACTCTTATATGTTACAAGTGATTCATGGCTCTTTATGACAAGGAGTACCGTGAATTGATACATAGTTCGTATGCAATGACAGAAAATCACGCAATACACACTCGGAATAGCATCTGTTTCAGCGAGCACAGAATTTGGATATAGGAATGGTACTTCAGCGTTGGTTGGTTTCTGATATGCTCCCTGATAATGAAAGATCAAAATGTCATATTTTTGAATGGACTGACCTCCCGATACCGCTAGTTTCGACGCAGGTATATGAACTCCTCGCACTGTTTTTAGTGCAGTTTGCTCGAAAACAAAACACTTTCGTGACTCGGGCCACTGTAGAAGAACGATCATCGGGACTGTTGATATCTCGAGCGCTTTAGGGGGAGTAATCACGATGAATTTGACATAAATGTAGGGAGGACAACGCATATGTACAACGAGCAACGATTACAGTAACGAGATACACGATCGAATTTGCTTAGAAGCAGAAACAAAACCGACCATGCTGTCCGGGATTGGGGGAAGGAGGAGGAGAAACATAATCCTCGTCACGTATCAGGCTATCATCATCCCTTGGAGCACCCGCTGCGGCGTACCGCTATATATGGACGTATGAGATTTGGAATACAACTAGAAAGGATGAGACATGCATACCAGTCTACCCGGCGCGAGAGGGACATCGACGATAGTCGGCGACACAGGACCTGTGTGAAGGGGCCACCAAGTTGATAGTCGATGTAAGCGGGATGAGAGGGTTGGGGAAGTGCTGATGGCAGAGGATTGGATGGTGGGTGGTGCTGGTATGGAACGAGACTAAAAGAACGTAAGTCGAATACACAATGATGGAAGTCCCCACTCACGTTTTTGTCTGGTGTCATCCTAAGTGGATGAGGTAAAGGGGATGTAGCAGGGAACTGCAAGGGAAGCGTCGAGTCAAGTGAGAAGCAAGCAGGTAAAAGAAACATACGTCTAAGGGATTACGAGGCTGATCAGCGCGAACCGCATCCGTGCGAAAAGAGGAAGAAAAGAGCTTGCGTAAAAAGCGGAGATGAATATGTGGATCCCTGGTAGGTAAAGGTCGAGGGATGGGGGACATGACAGGCACTATCACTGATTTACGGCGCACGGGACGACGTGTTGCATCGAACTGTAATGAAGAACAGTGTAATGAAGATAAAGGAAAGAGCAGAACCACGTACGTCGAGCAAACAAGAATAAGATGGACGTTCAGATCTACTGGTCTGTTAGAATATTAGCCTATAAACGATAGATATATAGAGGGAATACATACATTAGGTTGCGGTTCTTCTGCAAGCTCAATGGTAGCAAGAATATTTGCTGGAATGTTACATATGTAGATCTTGGTGTCACGGAAGGTCGAGTAAGCCAGTTGGCAGGAATCGGGCGAGAGGACGAGGGTCCTGGGGGATTCAACGTCGAATGAAGCGAGGAGCTGGCGGGATTCGAAGGTCCATAGCTTGATGGTATTGTCGTAGGAAGAACTGGCGAGAAGAACACAATCAGATGAGAGTGCTAGACTAATGATGCGATAAATGTGTTGGAAAGGAGCCCCGACAGTTTTAAGTGTCGATGCGTCAAACTCGTGGATTGTAGTGAGGTCGTCCTGGAATATGGTTACAATGGTTTTGTGTTTTGTTGTCCATAAAACCGGGTACGTCGACTCCGAAATGCTAGGGATAGACTTTTGTACAACCAACTTCTGTGCTTGAACATCCCACACCTGGAGGCAGTGGAAGTGTGCTCGATCTGATATCTGAACTATCGCCAGCTTCCGAGAGTCTCCTGAGAGTCCAAGTTCTCTTAAGCCAGGAATATCATCGCTAAACTTGAATGGACCAGACACAAGTTTGCCTGTATCCAAGCTCCATATCCGCGCTGTCCCATTGTATGACCCACTCGCTAGCAATGTGCTGTCCGCCGAGATGTCGATGCAGGTGATACCCCCAGTGTGAAATGTTCTCACGATCCCCGTCTGAACCTCACTGACTTTGAGTTCCTCATCACTGGCAGAGACAACCCATCGACCATCCCTCGATATCCTCACTGCTACTATACCATGCTCACTAACCTCCCGAGCCTCCTCAATCTCCTTACCCTCCCGCAGGTCCCATTGCCGGATGGTCTTATCGCCTGATCCGCTGATCATTTGCTTACCGTCGGAAAAATAGGAAATGCACGAAATATGTTTGTACTCCTCAGGATCCCGCAAGGAATGTTTCCATGGTCCATGTCCCTCCAAGGTCATGACTGGTGTCAAAATCAATTTGTTTTCTGGTGCATCGAGTTGCAAGCTGGAAGCCATCACAGCTGTATTCGCCAAACAGGCTGGCAAGTATGTCGGTAAATGGATATGTTCGCAGGTCGGTCCTCCTTGTGCTCTGTAATGCTAGGTTGACGTTGCGTAGTTATCAACTCTCACTCGTTCGAGAGCTGCCGCACTTTGCCTGTTCAAATCAATCGTCAGTCCATCCGTGCATGATATGCTCATATGGGTTTTGGCTTTACCAGGATCCAGGCGAGGTCTAAGAGCGATGACACGAGGATTTTTTTAAAGAAAAGAAGAGCGGTGATAGGCATATGGGCGCGTTTCATCTCTTTAAATCTTACAGACGGCTGTGCATTGTATAACATGTCCTCTTTAAACTTCACCGCTAGACGAGGACGAACCTGATCAAAGTTAGTGTGCTTGCGCGCGACATCGGAGGTTAGTCAAGTACCTGTTTTTGTCCCTCTCACTCATTTGAGAGCTGCGCACGTTGCCTACTCAAATCAATCGTCAGTTCAAAAGTGCACGATGCTCATATGGGTTTTGGTCTTACCAGGATCCTAGCAAGGTCGAAGAGCATATAGGCGCGTTCCATCTATTTAAATCTTCCAGATGGTTGTACATCGTACGGCATGTCCTTTTTAAACTTCGTTGCTAGACGAGGAAGAACCTGAACAAAGTTAGTGCACCTGCGCGACATCGGAGGTTAGTTAATACCTGTCTTTGTGCCATTTCTCTCTCTTACTCAACAGAGACCTGCCGCACTTTTCCTACTCACATCAATCGTTAGTTCATCCGTGCGTGATGCTCACATGGGTTTCGGTCTTCTAAGAAGGTCGAAAAACCTTGATGAGCATAAAGGGGCGTTGGGTCTCTTTGAATCGTACAGACGACTGCGCACCGTACGGCATGTCCTTTTAAAACTTCGCTGCTAGACGAGGATGAACCTGATCAAAGTTAGTCACTCATGCGCGACATCGGAGGTTAGTGGATGCCTGCTTTCGTATCACTTGTCTTTCTCATTCATTCGAAAGCTACCGTACTTTGCCTGCTCAAATAAATCGTCAGTTCATTCATGTGTGACGCTCATATGAATTTTGGTTTTACCAGGATGCTAGCAAGGTCGAAGATCATATGGTGCGTTTTATGGCTATATCTTCCGGATGGCTGTGCATCGCCTTTTTAACTCCATACTATTTCTAGATTCAGTCGAACCAAACGATGGGACCCAGATGGTTTTTTGAAGTGGGATGCTACGGTTCATACTTCGCCACCAGACGAAAACAAACCCTATCAAAGTTATGTTTCGATTGTCTTTGCGACGTGGCTGGTTGCACTTGTCACTGTTGCTAAGCGGAAGCACAGTTTGATGTAGTGCGCTCGCGTGCGATATGGATCCCATGCTCTTGACCACAGTATGTCGACGATGGCGGGAGATTGCAGTGGACATGCCGAGTCTATGGTGCAAGCTACGATTGGAAGTCGGGCACGGTAACTGGCAGCAGAGAGCTTCCTGCTATAACTCTTACCTCAAGCGATCACGAGGACGTCAGCTGTCGTTGACACTCGAGTGTCATAACGACTGACGGGAAGGAGCTACGAAGCCTGCTCCAGCCATACGTCAATCAAATATCGTCTCTGTCTTTTGGGTTATCCTCTGGTGCCAGCTCCTGTCCAGTGGTGGCGGCGGACTTTGGGAGACTTGAGAAACTGGTTATGTATATGACCAGTTTTGATCCTGCACTAACTATCGCCCACTCTGTCGCCCACTCTGTCGCGCAACTGCCGCCCAGCATGCGCACTCTCAAGTTAACGGACCTGTGGCTTGACCTCAAAATGTTGTCTGGCTTCAATCCTCTCGCATGGGTCAATCTCACGAATCTCGAGATCGTGATAGACGCACTAGATTCCTTCCCATGCTTGCTCCGCCTGTGTCCCAACCTCTCGTTACTGACAATAGTTGGAATTTTCAGGTCGACGGTCGAGACGCCGGCAAAATCATCGCACTCCAAACTTCGATCCTTGCGCATATCCGGGAATCTGGATGTGGACTGGATCGGAAGTCTCGGGCTATTCACTATAATCACGCTCCCCAATTTATGCGTGGTCGAGGTTCGCAATGTAGGTGAATGGCCTCATGATATGTTCAAGGGGTTTTTGACACGGTCATGGTGTCCCCTGGAGAGTTTGATCTTTGGTGGTGGAGTAGTGACTACGGGTCAGCAGCTAGAAGAATACCGTACCCTTTTTCCTTCTCTCTCATTAGTGACAGATCCTACGCGTTGCTCATTTTACTTTTAACTTGGATAGACTCGGACAGTTGTTTCGTACTACGTAGTTGATGAATGATGATAACGAGATTACTATGCTATAGCCCATACTTATCCTTCGCCAGCCCTTCAATAGAATATGTTCGTGAGCTATGATGCACGAGTTGTGAAATGTGTAGGCGTCTAACTGAAATCAAACATGACTCATTCAGTCCACGTTCCAGCCTCGTGTTTTGAATAGTAGCGCTCTTACCTTGGCAGTAGGGTGGGTATATCGCTAATATACCTTTTAATTGCATGCATGAAGACCTAGGGGAATCAAAGGGGAATGGCCATAATTTGCACCCGCAGGGTCTGATCATGTATTAGCTGTACTATAATATTTGTGTATGTGACAAAAATGCATTATTAAAAGACAGGTGCGTTCCATCCCGACCAGTCATCTACTAGTCCACATCTCATTCCTCCCACGACGGATAACCCACGCGATAAGACATTACATCGTACAGTCTGCAGGTGACATGTCGGACATAGAAATGTATATGAGGGCATCAGCGCTGTGCATGCGCTGGTCGAGATGCCAGAGATGGAGGTGCATGCGCGTGGCAAGGATCGCAAGGACGCATACCTGAAAGCTGTAAGTGTTTGGGTGTTATTAGTAGTAGGAATTAGCGACAGAAGTTGGAAGTGCATACATTTCGAGGGCAGTGTAGTATGGGGACTGTATGTGTGGAACATCAACGACTCGATCATATTGAAGGGTACCGGGAGGTTTACACACGTTGGGAAATAGCGCTGGCACGAGGATGTTGACGGTCCGAGAGAACTTTTGGAACAGTAAGTCATCACCGATGAGTACGGAAACATGAAACATGCAAAGTCCTGACTCACGGAGACCACACACATAATAGAATATGTTATGCTTCACCAAGATGGATTGCAGAGGGCCCTTTGTCGACCGCCAGCTCTGTATGGCACGTGTGAGTGTGAGAATGATCAATACTGGGGCGAGTGTTAGTGAGCACGCATTTGCAATCTATCCTCCTAGTTCCCAGCAACATACCCAGTTGAAACGCAAATAAGAAAATAAACGATATGAAGTATAGAACACTGCTTGACCTCGAGGGGCAACTAGGGGTGCCCGGGATCGCGCTAGTCGTAACTGTGGAACAGAGTGAATATGTGCGAGTAGTAGCAGGAGAATGTGAGGTCACAATATGAGGTGGCAGTGGTGGCAAAACGAATGCTGACGGATGTCACGACCATAGCCTGGCTTATTCAGCAATCATGAGATTGGATGCGTTGAGGGAATGGGACTCACGAAAGCAGTGGACAGCAGGCCCACGAGTACGATCCTATTGTTGTTCCAGAGCACATATGTTCTAATCATGAAAAAACCTCGATGAAACGGATGAGGAATGCACATATGTTATGTAAGAAGCAAATACATTCAGAGCAGATGATTGATATCTGACTGAAAGCTGTGAGAGGAAGAGCAGCACTCGACAAGGACACGTATGGAGCATGTAATGTGTACGTACATGAGTAGACATTGATCAACATCTGACATTTCTGGCGAACTCATGCGGTAAGTATCAGTGTAAGTCCACTGTATATCCACATACATTGGGGTTTTTGATCGGAGCAAAGTTCACTGAAATACAATACGTCAATTGTTGCCAGGAAGATTGTGCCGGAGTTCATCGACGCACGATATAGGTGCATGACGATCAGAAAAAAGGGGAGATGTCGTGTCATGATGTAAAGGGCTTTTACTTTGGTCCAGCGCGACCGACGCAGAAATTTCCACTTTGAACAACGTATTGTCAGTATCCACACTGAGGTTGTCACGGAATGAGTCATTACTTCTTCGTGAAGTGCACATGCATAATCACAAGTCTGAATAAACAAGTTTAACGGCGGACGGAAAAAGATCAGGATCAGCTTACCCAGAGTGTCGTTATCGACACTAAGCTTTCAAGTCAGAACGAGGAAGAAGCCGTTCAGATGATACGTACTGTACAGGTACTGATGGAATATGATATGTTAACTTGCTCTCGTGTTATTAAGAAAGCAACGCACCGCTAATCGCTGCAGACTCGTGGCCGCTGAGATATCGACTGCCGAATACTCCGCCTGCATTTGTTTGATACTGAGTGAAGAAACGGGATCCGAGCACACACATCATGCACCTTCTTATATCTGAAGGAGCCCGGCACGATCGGGGCGTAAATATTTGAGACAGCAGGCTAGCCTGGCTAGGCTTGGTCGATATTTTTAATGTGAGTCGGACTCCGGCGCATCAGTAAACCGGTGAGACCAGCATGAATTGGCGTGATTAGAATGCTTTATGTTGTTATAGAATGGCATCGGGATCAGTACGATACTGCGTGCATTAAACGATGACTCGGAACTGTTGACTCAGTCCCTGGGTCGAAACAATACCAACAATCTGAGGATAAGTCGACCTTGCATAGACTCATGACCAGTCTGCAACGTACATCTTTTGAGAGTGGGGCAGTCAAAGTTAACTGGGGAAAAAATGGCGAAGCACGGAGTTCGAATTTTAGTTTTGTCTTACCGTACGGGAGTCTGACACAGTAGTGGCCGTTTTGCTGCATCTCTATGTAACCCAAACCATGAGTTTCCTGTAATTGTCCACCAACCTCGATTGAACTTCGAGTTCAAGTCTTCATCAACTTTAATCCCGCGCCAGTACTAACAACGTGCAGAAGTCGACTCGAAAGAGGACATCAACTTATCTCTCCCCGGCCTTGGATATCGCTAGTGCACTGCAGATCATCGTTACAATTGAGCAATGGTTTGTCTATGTGGATTTATCTGATGTGATATTGACTAATTGTCAGATTCTAGATGTCGAAACCCCATACACCCCAGTTCCTCCAATCACTGCGCAACCGAGCTTAAAGACCAGAGCATTAGTACCATTATCACCGACTGCCAGCAGCAGCTAGATGCAATTTTGCACGACATCTCAAGTCTGGAAACAGTCATCGATGAAATCAACAATCTTCACTGATAACTGACTGAACAGGAGCCAAACCCAAACATCATCCTGTCCATCACCTTGCACAAGCGACTCGTATAATCTCTTTGGTCCACTTATCTTGCAGCACAAACCAGGTATGCCCACGACAACCTTCATCTATCATCAACATATTCTGGTCAAGTTTCAACAGGATGGGGACCAGCTTTGATGTGGCGACAAATACCTGTCTTCCGGGAGACAGTGAACGGATAAGATGACAAGTAGCCATTCAACCCCAGAAGACAGCGCGAACCTCCCTTCTGCCTTGACGTATGTATCAAGCAATCATGAGGACGTCTGCTCTTGTTGGCACTCGCCTACTACTCTTTTGTTCGAAACTCGACCCAGCTACGAAGACTCCTTCAGCCTTACATGAATTGAATCTCATCATTCCCTATTCATTGTTTGACAAACCTGACCCCTTGTTAAAAGACTTCACGGCACTCCAAGAGCTAAAAGTCGATGAGCCGCTTACTGAACAACATTCCTTGCGACTGCCGCCCACTCTCCGCAGTTTCAGCTCACAGAATCATATTTCTACCTAAAGCTCTGGCTGACCTGACGAATGTCGAGATCCCCGTACATCGCCCGGACGCAGTCCTCCGCTTGCTGCAGCTATATCCCGATCCATGCTTGTTAGCAATCTGTCTGGAATCCAATAGAACTAGAATATTCGAACCACTCGTGCGCATTCGAATTCAATCAGTTGTTGATGTTGATTCCTCGCGTCTTGTATTCACCGATACAGTCGTTTCGTACTACGTAGTTGATAACGAGATTGTGCTATAGCTCATACTTATCCTTCGCCAATCCTTCAATAAAATATGTGAGTGAATCATGATACATGAGTTGTGAAATGAGCGGGCTTCTAACTGAAGACTCATTCAGTCCGCGTTCCAGTCTCGCGTTTTGAATAGTAACATTACTACCTTGGTAGCAGCCGATATACCTTCTAATTGTATGCATGAAGATCTAGGGGGATCAAAGGGGAATGGACATGATATGCACCCGCATGCGGGCCTCTCTGATCACGTATTAGCTCTACGATTTCGTGTTATAATTAATATTTGTGTATGTGACAAAAATTCATCATTATTATAAGTCAAGTGGGTTCCACCCCGACCAGTCATCTACTACTCCAAATCTCGCTCCTCCCACGACGGATAACCCACACGATAAGACATTACGCCGTACAGTCTGCAAGTGACATGTCGGACATAGAAATGCATATGAGGGCATCAGCACTGTGCATGCGCTGGTCGAGATGCCAGAGATGGAGGTGCATGCGCGTGGCAAGGATCGCAAGGATGGACACCTGAAAGCTGTAAGTGTTTGGGTGTTATTAGTAGTAGGAATTAATGACAGAAGTTGGAGGTGCATACTTTTGGAGGGCGGTATAGTATGGGGACTGTATGTGTGGAACATCAACGACTCGATTATATTGAAGGGTACCGGGAGGTTTACGTACGTTTGGAAATAGCGCTGGCACGAGGATGTTGATGGCCGAGAGAACTTTCGGAACAGTAGTCATCACCGATGAGTACGGAAACATGAAACACGCAAAGTCCTGACTCACGGAGACCGCATACATAGTAGAATATGTTATGTTTCACCAGGATGGCTTGCAGAGGGCCCTTTGTCGACCGCCAGCTCTGTATGGCACGTGTGAGTGTGAGAGCGATCAATACTGGGGCGAGTGTCAGTGAGCACGCGTTTGCAATTTATCCTCCTAGTTCCCAGCAACATACCCAGTTGAAACGCAAATAAGAAAATAAACGACATGAAGTACAGAATACTGCTTGACCTCGAGGGGCAACTAGGGGCGCCCGGGATCGCGCTAGTCGTAACTGTGAAAGTGGCGGAGTGAATATGTGCGAGTAGTAGCAGGAGAAGGTGAGATCACGAACCATATGAGGTGGCAATGGTGGCAAAACGAATGCTGACGGATGTCACGATCATAGCCTGGCTGATTCAGCAATCATGAGATTGGATGTGTTGAGGGAATAGGACTCACGAAAGCAGTGGACAGCAGGCCCACGAGTACGATCCTATTGTTGTTCCACAGCGCATATGTTCTAATCATGAAAAAACCTCAATGAAACGGATGAGGAATTCACATATGTTATGTAAGAAGAAGCAAATACATTCAGAGCAAACGGCTGATATCTGACTGAGAGCTGCGAGAGGAAGAGCAGCACTCAACAGGGACCCGTATGGAGCATGTAATGTGTACGTACATGAGTAGACATTGATCAATATCTGACAATTCTGGCGGACTCATGCAGTAAGTATCAGTGTAAGTCCACTGTATATCCACATACATTGGGGTCTTCGATCGAGGCGAAGTTCACTGAAATACAACACGTCAATTGTTGTCAGGAAGATTGTGCTGGAGTTCATCAACGCACGACATAGGTACATGACGATCAGAAAAAAGGGGAGATGTCGTGTCATGATGTAAAGGGCTTTTACTTTGGTCCAGCGCGACCGACGCAGAAATTTCCACTTTGAACAACGTATTGTCAGTATCCACACTGAGGTTGTCACGGAACGAGTCATTACTTCTTCGTGAAGTGCACAGGCATAATCATAAGTCTGAATAAACTAGTTTAACGGCTGACGGAGAAAGATCAAGATCAGCTTACCCAGAACGTCGTCATCGATACTAAGCTTTCAAGTTAGAACGAGGAAGAAGCCGTTCAGACGATACGTACTGTATAGGTACTGGTGGAATATGGTATGTTAATTTGCTCTCGTGTTATTAAGAAAGAAACGCACCGCTAATCGCTGCTGACTCGTGGCGGCTGAGATATCGACTGCCGAATACTCCATCTGAATTTGTTCGATAGTAAGTGAAGAAACGGGATCCTCGCACACAAGTCATGCACCTTCTTATCTCTGAAGGAACCCGGCACGATCGGGGCGTAAATATTTGGGACAGCATTTGAGCGGCAGGCACCATAGACTCGGAGCAAGTCTGGTTGCGTGGTTAGTACGGTGAACTGATTGGTGAGCACGCACCAGTACATTTGAAGGTACCACAGCGAGAGTCGAACATCTGAGTCCAATAGACTGAGGTGCACTTGCTGACAGAACTATTAGATTGATTTTTAGAGTCCCATAGACTGAAATATTGATTTCTAGAGAGGCGTTGCTCCGGGTGACTAACGGACAAATTGAATCATCTTAGACTCGGAAGGATCCATGTTTACACGAGGAACGCTTAATTAACCTCTTCTGATCAACTTCGGCCGTGTTAAACGCACGCCTCTTTTGACTGTAATACACAAGTAATCATATTGCGCTGGAAGTGTGTATCAGTTCGAGCACTTGACTGGCAGAGGTACCTCACCAATCGTTTTTAATCGTTTTATAGCGTTGCTGTACTTGTGTTGGCATCAGAATCAGTACGATATTACTGCATGCATTAAACGATGAGTGAGGCAGACTGATCGATCTTGGCAGGCGAAGCACGGAGTTTGAATTTTAGTTGTGCCGGGCCCGGGCGTCGTCTTCCCGTCTGACACTAGCCGTTTTGCTGCATCTCTATGTCACCCAAACTATGAATTTCCACCAACCTCAATTGAGAGTTCAAGTCTTCATCGACTTTAGTCCCGCGCCTGTACTAACGACGTGCAGAAGTCAACTCGAAAGCTCTCGCCGGCCTTGGATATCATTAGTGCACTGCGGATCATCATTACAATTGAGCAATGGTTTATCTATCTAGATTTATCTGATGTGATATTGACCAATTGTCAGATTCCAGATGTCGAAACCCCATACACCTCAGTTTCTCCAATGCCAACCACTGCGCAATCGAGCTTAAAGACCAGGGCATTAGTGCCATTATCACCGACCGCCAGCAGCAGCTAGATGCAATTTTACACGACATCTCAAGTCTGGAAACAGTCATCGACGAAATCAACAATCTTCACCGATAACTGACCGAACAGGAGCCAAACGTCATCCTGTCCATCACCTTGCACAGGCGAGTCATATCATCTCTCTGGCCCATCTGACCTGCAGCACAAACTAGGCGTGCCCATGACAACCTTCCTCCATCGTCAACACATCCTGGTCAAGTTTCAACAAGATAGAGGCCAGCTCCGATGGGCCGATAAATACTTTTCTTCTGGGAGACAAGGAACGAAAATGTAGGATAAGACTCTAGTCAGGGAGCGGCCATTCGACCTCAGAAGACAGCGGGAACCTGCTTTCTGCTTTGACGTATGGCTCAAGAGAACACGAGGACGTCTGCTCTCGTTGGCACCTACCTGCTGCTCTTTTGTTCGAAAATCAACCCAACTATGAAGTCTTGCATAGATTCAATCTCATCATTCTCTATCCATCGTCTGACAAACCTGACTGCTTGTTAAAAGACCTCACGGCACTCCAGGAGCTAATAGTCGATAAGCCGCTTACTGAACAATGTTTCTCGCGACTCCCGTCCACTCCGCGCAGTTTCAAACTCACAAACTCATATTTCTACCTCGAGATCCCACACCGGACGCAATCCTCCGCTTGTTGCAGCCATGTCCCAACCTATGCTTGTTAGCAATCTGCCTATAATTCAATGGAACTACGATAACTTGGACTGGGATTCTATGTGTTCGACGCTACCATAGTACTGCAATCGACGCTCTCTTCGCAGTTGTGACTACTGCCTCAAGATCTGCGACATAACCTTCTAGATATCCGTGCAGCCAATAAGTGATCCAGTGTTATGCTCTGAACATCGGCTCTGATACTATGCACTAGCGACACATACAACACAACAATCGAAAATTCATGGCCCTCATTCATTCCCCCGAAGTAGTGGATGATCACAATCGTAAATCTGCATCAAATTGAATCGCGGTTATGCAAAATTCAGCTGGGATGGCTACCAAGAACTTAACTTGGAGTCTTGGACTAGGGAGGAATAAACTCGATAGTATTGCTGCAGCTGTATGCATATGGAAGTTTCTCCATTTTTGCCACGATCACTGTATTCTTGTCCGGTTGCTCACAAACACCCCCTACAATCCACTTCGTGACCAGGCTTTCTTCTCACAATTCTAAAATTGGGCTAGATACAAGTGAAATCGAGATTTGAGGATCTTGTACTGAGAACACCGCTGAAAGTACGCACTTGTATTTGTGCTCCTGACGAAAATAAGAGTCATCGGACCCATTAACAGATTTTGTAGGTTTAGTGCCAGCGATATTAATTAGTGCCTTCGCTGCATGCATGCAGCCGCACCATTCGTTACGAACCCCGTCTGATCAAGTTGGCTGCTGCCAAAGGACTTCTCCGCGCGAATTATCTCCACCCGGGAAGCTAAAGCGCTAACATATGAAGGCACAGTGGGCACTTGGTGGCCATGGATGTCCTCTCAAACCAGACCATTGCCAGTGCCATCGAAGCCATCAACCAAATCCAGTTCCATTTGACCCTTTTTTTTGTCATTGTTCGAACTTTGGTGTCGAAAGGTGCCTCTTGCAATGTTATCACTGGCAGTTGCCGCACCTGTAATTTGAATTGGTATGGTATTTTTAGTAGTTCCCATCCGATGATCATCGATGCAGATATCCATGATCTATCGATATCACTGGCCCGGGAATTACGGCCTTAAAGCAGCTGAGAGCTCATCGACATCGATGGATCATCGCAAACTTCCTCTGACGCTTCAACTTTACTTTTCGCCTTAGCCAACAACATGCAGACAGCCTACTCAAAATTCAATATCTCCGAGTCTGTTTCAGATATCATCAGTGCACTACAAAGCATCGTAAGTGCCCAGTTTCTTGGATCAGAATTCGTATCAGCCGAGAATAACAATCACCCATTCCAGATCGCACGATCGCAAGTGATTGTATGTCTATTCCCTGGTTTATTCCGACACATATCGAGTTACTGACGATGACTACTAGATTCCAGTCCTTGAAACTCCATACTCCAGAATCCCCAATACCGATCGCTCTACCGTCGGGCTCGAAGGCCAGAGCGTTCTCAACATCATCGCAGAACACCAGCAGCAGTTGGATGCAGTCCTATGCGAGATCTCGGGCCTGGAGGCCGTGATGAATAACGTCAAAACTCTTCATCAGCAAGTCGTCGAAAAGAAGGAAAAGATTACGGTGTCGATGAATCTGCACAAGGGACTCGTATCGGCTCTCTGGCGCTTGCCCACGGAAGTCCTATCCCATATATTTAGCTACTGTCTCCCCGAAACCAGATTGTTGTTGTCCCCGTCGACCCTCAAAGCCCCCATGCTGTTAACAAGAATATGCCGACGATGGAGGGAGGTTGCTGTGGGCACGCCCGATTTATGGTGCAGGCTGTATGTGGAAGCCGACGACAGAGACTGGGAGCGGGCAGCTTTCTGCTATGATACGTGGCTCAAGCGTTCACGAGGACGTCCGCTCTCGTTAGCACTCGGGCGCTACCACTCGGCCAAACTACGAAGCCTTCTTCAGCCTTACATCACTCACATCACATCTCTCCGAGTCTCTGTCCACTCCTTCCAGGGCGAATCCACTCAGCTTTTTGTAACAGACCTCCCAGCACTTCAGGAGCTGGCCATACTAGGAATGACAAAATATGATATTCCAACTATTGCACAATCTATCTCGCGACTGCCATCCACTATACGCAGTCTCAAGTTCATTGACATGAGGCCGTTCTTCGACATCGAGCCCTTGTCTTCTTTCAGCCCCGTATGGGCCCACTTGACTGATATCCAGATCGCCGTATGTCACCCGAACGCTGTCCTCCATTTACTTCAGCTATGTCCGAACCTCTCCTCCTTAACTCTCCGCGTAGCATTCGACCAAACGGAACCCTTGGAATCATTCACGCACACTAAATTACAATCCTTACGCGTCCTTTATGACGCCTTGCTCACGCGACCTCTATCGGACCTGCTCAATGCTCTATCGCTCCCCAATTTGCGCGCGCTTGAAGCTCGCCGTAATGGCCGTAATGCATCTTGGCCTCATGAAGATATGAAGGCATTGTTAGTACGGTCAAAGTGTTCCCTGGAGACCCTAACTATCGGCGGTCGAGTGACGATAACAGATGCGCAACGAGCAGAATACGTTATCCTCACTCCTTCCCTCCAAGTAGTAGTGGATCACAGTAGTACATACTTCTGATCGTACTGTAAGCTGACCGGCGTAACTTTGGCTGCTTTCAAAGAATTTCAACCTCGCAATGAATGGTACATGTTAGAAACATTGATTGAGGTTGTAAGTTATGTGCACCAGTAAGAATTGAGTGAGATACTTAGGTCGTGACGATTCATCCGTGAGGGGTAAGCATGAGAACGTCTGGGAAATGGACAGTCTGGCAGTATATTCTTCCTAACTAAAACATGGAAACTGTACATCACTAGCGAGATTCGGCGTGCTCAAGGCCTGTCCTATACCTGTACATAGCTTCTATCGATATTTTCCCAACGTTGACAACGTATGCAACCAGCCCAAGCGCAGTGACGGTGCGGTAGATCACACTTTGAGATGAAAAGCCTGCTATCAACATCGCTGGGGGTGAAATCCATGAGGGAAGAAAAGCACCAAATTACAGAGCAACACACCAAAAACAAAACAATTCAGGGACCAGAAAATGAAGAACATAGGCGTGACTATTGACAACAGGTAGGACCAGACGAAGTAGCGGCCTTGTTTGAGTTGCTGATCATATTCAGGTCAGCCGGTGTAATCAGTATGGCGACAATAAAACTTACTTCTTGAGTGCTGTGACGATCGGTGTGTAGCCAACGTATCGTGCTCGAGCCAGATATCAACATGGAAAATATGGCAAACATGAGTGATGTAAAGAGCAGACAATAGGGAATGGATGGTGTATAGCCGAAGTATGACACAGGAAAGATCATAATGACGAAAACACTACTGATAGCGAGGAGACTTGCCTTTGTGAGAGCATGTCAGCGTCGGCTTCAGTTTGCGAGGCGTGCGCAGTCGGACAACTTACCATGGTGATAGTGTTGCCCAGGATGGTGCACATTCTGGTCCTAACGGTTTCAAAGGCTCGGTCTGATTGAAGCGAATTCCAATGATCATGAAGATTGGGGCATCCAAATGCCAAAAAATAGAGTACCCTCATTACAAAGGACGTGGAACGAAGGGCTTCGGGGAGAGGTTGTTCTTCGGCAGATGCTTTGTTGTCAAGCAGCGACAAGTAACTAGGAAAGGTTGGTGTGAGTGAGTCATACGACAAAGATTACTAAGTTGTGAAAGCGTACCTCAGTGAAATCCATTGAATCAGGAGGAATTGATGCTCATACTAAAGACCAGTAGCCTATTATATTAAGTCTATGCGGCGACACAGCATTTCGAGTTTCCCACCCTTCTTGCTTCGCACTAAAAATTCTGCACTTTGAGCTGCTGAGGCCCACCCGCCCTCACGCGCACGGCTCATCCCTGGATTTTCTCCGCAGGTTCGAAACAATGTTTCGGGTTTTGAGCTCAAATAGCTACACAATCGTATGGCAACTATTGTACGAAATCGGATGTATTCGGCAGTCGAATAGTGACGTCTCGCTGAGCCAAGGCGGGAACTCTCTATATAGCTGCCGATAGGCTTTTAAAGAAAACACCTTGGACCCCAAAGTTAACGCAGGTGGGAGATTTTCGACATAGAGCTATACCATCTTAAGCTTCAACTTATTGTAGTGCCCGCCGCACCGCTTCTTGCCTAGTAACACTGCCTTCCCGATGGCTACCTGTGCAGATAGTAAGTTGGCGGGCAACACGTCACTTAGGCTCAAAATAGACCGTTTGAGTGGGTGCTCGCATCCGCAGGATCTTCGCTCTCCCCAGCGTTCAAGTTGCGGCACAGGTGACACCACTGTCAAATCTTTCGTCCATTCACCCAGGGCCACTCTTGGCTAGGGCTGACATGACATCGGGATGCACAGAATGTGAGACCCAAGGATTCGGTACTGGGTATACTTCTGAAAAACCCGATCATCCCCTCCTAGCTACTAGGAGTCGGGGACTCTCTCCTGCATTATCGTTCCGTCTCTTAGTGTTGCCGTCGACGTCGACATACGGTGGCAGCTGCGCTTCAGTGCCCCGAGTCCGCATTCGTGCTCATCTGGGCACTCGTTACGGTGGTGTTTAGAGCATAACCTAGGTCAGATTTCAGTCTTCATTCTTCATTTAGTATGTTTCTATTGTAGCCGCATGGTAAGGACATACCCCTCTATCAGCACCCATAAATGGACCGTTCACTGTCGGTTTCGAGCGCTACTTCTTTAGTCATGCCAGCGAAACGGAAGAGTACAAACAGCGCCTCAACGAGTGGCGAGGCGGCTCGAGTTGCCCGCACGCCTCACAAATAACGACAAACACAGTACTCTGACTTGAATCTTCGACAATCGATTAACCACTCGCTGCTAAGAGTCCCAGGATCGTTCAGTTCAGGAGAAGATATTCTCTCGAAGATGACCACCCTTTCGCTGGACGAAGAAGTTCGACTATTCACCAACGATGCTCAGCGAGAGAAGTACAGTCTCTTTGGTACTTTGTACGGGATCATTGTCGCACTTGACTACCTCGAGCGCGCCTATGTTCGTGATGCAATTACCGCAGCACAGTATGTTCCCATCTTAAATTCACTTCATGTCAGACTTGGATTTTCAGCCTTGCATTACTCATATCACATCTCTCTGAGTCACTGTCCACTCCTTCCAGGGAGAATTGACTCAGCTTTTTGTAACAAACCTCCCAGCACTTCAGGAGATGGCCGTACTAGGAATGACAAGATATGATATTTTAACTATTACACAATCCATCTCGCGACTGCCGTCCACTATACGCAGTCTCAAGTTCATTGACATGAGGCCGTTCTTCGACATCGAGCCCTTGTCTTCTTTCAGCCCTGTATGGGCCCACTTGACTGATGTCCAGATCGTCGTATGTCACCCGAACGCTGTCCTCCAGCTATGTCCAAATCTCTCCTCAATTCTCCGCGTATGATTCCACCAAAAAGAACCCTTGGAATCATTCACGCATACCAAATTACAATCCTTACGCGTCCTTTATGACGCTTTTCTCACATGCCCTCTATCTGACCTGCTCAATGCTCTATCGCTCCCCAATTTGCGCGCGCTTGAAGCTTGCCGCAATGGCCGCAATACATCTTGGTCTTATAAAGCCATGAAGGCATTGTTGGTACGGTCAAAGTGTTCCCTGGAGACTCTGACTATCGGCGGTCGAGTGACGATAACAGATGCGCAGCGAGCGGAATACCTTATTCTCACTCCTTCCCTCCAAGTAGTAGTGGATCACAGTAGTACATACTTTTGATAATACTGGGTGGTTACATATTTCGGGAAATGACATCTTCAAACTGACAGTAGAAACACCAGCGTAACTTTGGCCGCTTTCAAAGAACTTTACCATTTCTTCATGAAAATTAGTCGTTCAACCTCGCAATGAACGATACATGTTAGAAAGATTGATATTATATTAACTAGATACTCGGGTCGTGACGGCTCAGCCGTGAGGGATAGTCATAACCTGGAAAGCATGAGAACGTCTAGGAAATGAACAGCCTGAAGGACCAAGGTTTTGTCTTCCTGACTGAAACCATGGAAACTGTAAATCACTGGGGATATCCAGCGTGCTCGAGGCTTGCCGCATACTTCCACATAGCTTCTATCGATATTTTCCCAACGTTGACTACGTATGTCACCAGCCCGAGCGCAGTAAGGGCGCGACATATCACACTTTGAGATGAAAAGCCTGCTATCAACATCGCTGGAGGTGAGATCCATGAGGGACCAGGAAAAGCACCGAATGACAGAGCAACACACCAAAAACGAAACAATTCAGGGACCAGACAACGAAGAACATAGGCGTGACTATTGACAACAGGTAGGACCAGATAAAGTAGCGGCCTTGTTTGAGTTGCTGATCATATTCAGGTCAGCCGGTGTAATCAGCATGACGAGAATTCTAGTAAAACCTACTTCTCGAGTCCAGTGCCGATCGGTGTGTAACCAACGTATCAGGCTCGAGCCAGATGTCAACATGGCGATTATGGCAAACATGAGTGATGTAAAGAGCAGACAATAGGGAATGGATGATGTATAGCCGGAGTATAACACAGGAGAGGCCGTACTGACGAAAGCACCACTGATAGCGAGGAGACTTGCCTTTGTGAAAACATGTCAGCGTTGGCTTCAGTTCGCGACGCGCGCGGAGTTGGATAGCTTACCGTGGTGATAGTTCTCCCCAGGATATAGCATATTCTGGTCCTAACGGTTTCGAAGGCTCGGTCTGATTGAAGCGAATTCCAATGATCATGAAGATTAGGGCATCCAAGTGCCAAAAAACAGAGTACCCTCATTGCAATGGACGGGAAGCCAAGGGCTTCGGGGAGAGGTTGTGCGTCGGCAGATGCGTTCTTGTCAAGCTGCAGTAAGTGAGTCAGTTTTTTTTAAGGACAAAGATTAGTACTAAGTTGTGAAAGCGTACATCCATCCTGGGATCGAGAGAATTTTTACTTATGATGCTCATACTAAGATATAGCCTATTATATGGGCGGACGATGCTGTGATCTTTAGCAAATATTCCTGATGAAATCCACTTCAGCGCGGTGGCCACGTTCATGGGCGAGGCTGTTATTAGCGTCCCACGCGTATGCAGCCAGCCAGGGACAAAAAACAGGTGTCCGAACTAATGCTAGTAGTGCTATCCCACGATTTACTATTGTAGTACAGCAAACCAAGTACAGCCCTATCATATTGTAGTACACATTGACGTAATACGGACACTTGTTCTTTGTCTCTGGCTGGCTGCATACGCGTGGCAGCCTCGCAATGAACGTGCCCATTGGCTCCTCCGCCATTTGCTGTACTACAATCATACATGGTACGTTAGTTCGGACTCTTTTTGTTGTTCCTGGCTGGCTGCATACGCGTGGACGCCGCTGCTAATTGCAGCCTCGCGATAAACGCGATACCATTGAATCAGAATTTCATCAAGAATATTTACTAAATCCACAGCATCATCCAATAGTATATCAATCGCCGTGAGCATTAGTCTGTCTCCACATCATGGGTCCCCGGGCCCCTCAGGTTATCAAGGACGACAGTTCTGTCAAAGTACTACCCCCCCGGCGTGAACTTCCTCCTCCAGAATTCACGTCTATTGTAATGAACGTACTCATTTTTTTGGCATTTGGATGCTCAGATCTTCATGATCATTGGAACTCCCTTCAATCAGACCGAGCCTTTGAAGCCCTTAGGAGGAAGTTGTGCTCTATCCTGGGTAACACTATCACTACGGTGACCTATTCAATTTCGCGCGCGTCGCGCACTAAAGCAGACACTGACATACTCCCACAAAGGCAAGTGTCCTCCTCGCGATAAGCGTTGCCTTCGTCAGTACGGCGTCTCCTGTGCCGTACCTGGATTACTCAAGACCTGCTCCCTATTGTCTACTCTTTATGTCTCTCATGCTCGCCATAATCGCGATATTGACATCCGGCTCAAGTATGATGCGCTGGTTACACACTGATCGACGGTGGATTCAAAAAGTAAGTTTTATTCTCGTCACCCGGATTACACCACTGACCTAAATTAATGTGGTCAGCAACTCAAGCAAGGCAGCTTCTTGGTCTTGTTCCACCTATTGTCGATAATCGTGCCTATATTCTTCGTTGTCTGTTCCCTGAATTGTCTCGTATCTGGTGTGTTGCTCCGTTATTTAGTGCTTTCCTGGTCCCTCATGGATTTCGCCCCCAGCGATGTTAACAGCAGGCCTTTCGTCTCACAGCACGGCCTCCCGCGCTGTCACGGCGTTCTGTCTCGTAATATATGTCCTCAACATCGGGACAACATCAGGGAAAACCTCCCGCGAAGATTTCATAAGATTTTCTGAAATTTTCTGACTTTCTGAAAATACATTAAAATATTCCAAGTCCCTCTACGGATGGGTGAAAATTTACAAAAATCCACATGAATACAACAAAATGATTATAATGTGATTAAATCAGGGTATATACTAGAATATCGCAAATCACAAGATATGAAAACGAGGAAATGAGACAAAAGTTGTAACGCAAAGTCCTTGTGCTATCAGGAATGCCCTAGTCGATACTCATCCCATCGAAATCGATTCGCGCAAATGCTGCTTTCAACTCGGCGGATGCAAAGTCAACCACATTGCTGCAGAAAGTTATGAGCAGCATGCAACAAAGATGCGAGACTAGCACATACCTAACAGCCTTGTATTTTCGAGCCATGAGAGAATGGTAAACATGCGGGCCCTTGGTGTAGATTCCGTTGAGCATTTCCATATTGTTGTCAAACATGCCGATGAGACTTTGCCCGAAATCACCACGCTCGCGACCTACATCAACAACGGACTTCAGATCAAGTAGGGAAGAAAAAATCTGGTAGAACACAGTGAGATAGCACTTGAATAGTTAGAATACGACGCACCGCAGTAACCACAGCTGAGACCATGGCACTCGGGATCTCGGGTTCATCGTTGTCATCAAGCACAGAGACAAACCGATCCTTATACTTCTTCCCAACCTGGTCCTGACTCGTAAAAAAGGCTAACTGGCATACAGTGTTGATAGCGGGATGGTCAAATGGCTGACTCAAGATGGGATTGCCCTGTCATGTCCTAAAAGTCAAAGAGGATCAACATTTGCGATGAGCTAAACCGAACCTTGGTGTCAAACTTGTAAATGAAAGTCAGGAGATTGAGCAGGCGGTTGATCTTCTCGTCATCACCCGTCTTGACCCCATATGCACCAGGAACGACGCGATCCGAAATCTCCTTGAGTTTCTTGCGAATCAACCCAATACGCCCATCTGGCTAATCAGTAGCACCACTTGCATGAGAATTGTGGGTTGCGAAAGTATTGACAAGAAACTCACCACTCTGGTGAAAGCTTTCATGTAAGCTTGGTCTTGTTCCAAGCGCTGTAAGACTTCTTTATGCTCTGCTGATGATGCGGCTTCAAGTACTAAGTTGACCATCATGGTGTGGCTGATGTTTCGGTCGTGGAAAGTAGCACTCAAATACCAGCTCTCGTTCGACAAGCTGAATGGCAGCATGAAGAATTACTTGGATATGAGGTTGTTGACTGAGGAGATTGATTGTGTTGTTGCCGTTCCACACAAGATGTGTTAACAAAGACCAAGTGTCTTCCAAGCGGGTACTATTACGAGTTAGCGAATCCGGAATGCTCGAGGTTGATAGTGCCGCAGTGAAGTGCGGAGTCTGTAAATTCAGCCAATCTAGATTCAGAATGCAACTCGAATGCAAAACATACCTCCGCAGCCTTGTGCACAGTTTTCTTGGCCCTTTTCTTGGTAATAGGGACATCCTTTGTTAAATAAGTCATCAACAACACGTAGCGTAGAAAACATGAATCACATACATTGAACTTGGTCTTACTTGTAACAGCCTTCGTGGTTTGACTAGTACTTGTGGCTTGATCGTCATCCGAGTCTGAAGTTGGAATCATGGAGGTGGTGTACGAGCCACTTGGCTTGGAAGAATCTAGGCAGATAGTCACTATAATGCCCAAGAACACCACAAAAAACTCACGGGTTGTAGGTTTCAAGGCTGCCTTAACAGTATTTGTGATGAAATGAGGAGTCTTTGAACCACCATCAATGTGAGTAACTCAACCGGTATTAATCTGTAGGAAATACCTCGTCATAAAATAAATCCTTGAGCTGCTTTGGCTTTTTGCTTTGCAGCTCATCATCATGACTCGATAAAAATTCCGAGTCATCATTCTCAGAATGATCAGACTCAGAAGCCGTGTTACCGTGACCATCAACAGGCTGCTGGTCCAATGAGGGCAAATCAATGTCCTGCTCTCGAGTTTCTCGAGTTCAGCAAGTTAGAAACAAATATGGAAGTATTAATAATAATAAAAATAACACTTACTGCGTAGACGAGGTGGCCTGGCTGTACCATGGTTGGATTCTTCTGGTGGCACAATCTGTTTCTTTATGCTGGTGCCTACTGGACGAAGTGTAAGGAGAACATATTAACAATATGAGGCTTCGACTGACCTGTGAGCTTTTTTTGTTTGCCTTTGCCTGAGTCAGCGATAGATGATGCAGCACGTTTTCGGGTTGCTGGTTTGTCTGCAGCCCAAACTTTTCAAACAGATGAGTTCAAATATAGACACTGCGTCGGCAACACAAACCTTGATTTTTCATTGCTACTTCTTTTGCTTGACGTATTGGCCCTGCGGTGTTAGGAGACATAAAGATTCACTTCATCCATTAAAAAAAAACCTACTACCAACGCTCTCTGAGGTTTCAATTTCGGAAGGGGTGGCTGCTTGAGCAGAGTGTGCGGATGCCATTTCAACCTTCTTCTGCAGCCGTTTTGCTGCAGCTTTTTCTCCGGGTGTCACAGGAGCCTTTGGAGGCATGGTAAGTAAAATATAGTTGTAAGAAAAAGACTGACGAAATGAGTGTGAAGCAAGAAGCGAATTAAAAGAGGGAAATTTTGATGGGGGAAGACAACCTGTAACAAGTGGTTCGAATTGAAGAAGGTTCATGTTCCGCCCGCAAGCTAAACACTAAATCTACCTCGGCTACCTCGTTTCGTCACCACTCACCACTTAAGCACCAAAGCCAACATTTCCATCGCATCCTCGACAATGCACAGTATCAGAGGCAACATAAAATGTCGTCCATGTGGAAAAGAAGGCCTGACTGTGGCTGGATATCACCGCCATGCCACACAGTCTCGAAATCTGCAGTGTCTTGCTCATTATGAGCAAGTAAGCAATGCACAACTAGCGGGCCACATACCAACTGAAACGGCACCAGAATATCACCCATCCACTGGTTATGCCAACAGCATCGATGAAAATATGGACGGTGCTGATGAGATAGATGAGGGTGGTCAGGTTCTACATTTCGAAGGCGACTTTTTTGGTCACTATACCGAAGAAGACTTTGAATGGCCAGACGACCATGGAGTAGTAGAAGGAGACAAGGATGCAGATGAGTCATCGGATGAGGAGGTGGTATTTGATGGCGAAATAGGGTGGGAGCCAGCAGTTCTTAATGCACCTGATGTTGGTGAGCAAGATTCGGAGCAAGAGTCACTGGCAGATCAATATCATCAAGAAACTCGAGCTCACCATCAAAATCCCCGTGATGCCGCAGAAGCTCGATTAGGTCATGCCAGTCCATATATCACACACTTTCCCCTTCCAACTGCAGGTGCTCCAGTCTCTGGACCATCGGAAATGCCACGTGAGCATATCTACGAGGGTTACAGTCAGAAAATTGCAGGGTCAGAAAACATTTACGCACCATTTGAGAGTAAACTCGACTTCGACATAGCCTTATGGGCCAAAATGCGTGGCACAGGCTCTACAGCATTTACTGATCTTCTTGCTATCGACGATGTGGGTCATTAAGTTTTAAGTGAAATGACAAATACAAACTCACCATGTTCTGATCTGCCAGGTACATGACCGTCTCAGGCTCTCTTATAAAAGTTCTCGTGAACTTAACAACATCATTGATAAGAAGCTTCCCACCGGTCGCCCGCAATTTCGCCGCCAGGAGGTTGTGGTTGCCGGAGAAGCTTTTGACGTGTACTTCCGAGATGTTCTGGAATGTGTCAAGGCTCTCTACGAAGATCCAGAATTTGCACCATACCTTGTCTTCGTACCTGAAAGGCATTATGCAGACAAAGACAAGACAATGCGGTTATATCATGATATGCATACAGGGAAATGGTGGTGGCGCACACAGGTTTGTCAACAGCTCTCATTCAGCTCTAAATTCAAACTGATTTGAATCACTGACACGTCACAGAAGGAAATCGAGAAAGAAAAACCTGGAGCGACAATTATCCCGATTATTCTCTCTTCTGACAAGACTCAGGTCACTGTCTTCGGGAATAAGACAGCATACCCAGTATATATGACGATCGGCAACATACCAAAAGACATTCGACGGAAACCTTCACGACATGCCCACATCCTTTTGGCTTACCTTCCAACTACTCGTCTTGAGCACATCAAGAATCGGGCCTCTCGGCGCCGCACTATCACAAATCTCTTCCACGCATGTATGGGGCACATCCTCGAACCACTCAAAAGTGCCGGAGAAGATGGGCTACATATGCGTAGTGGTGATGGCATCACCCGTCGTGGTCATCCCCTTCTTGCTTGCTATGTTGGCGATTATCCCGAGCAAATTCTTGTTTCTGGCGCGATGACAGGTGAATGTCCGAAATGCAATGTCCCGAACGGTGAGCTTGGAAGTAAAGATGCCCTATTCAAGCCACGGGATCTTGAGAGTATTCTCGCTGCTCTCAATATTGCAGATGAAGATCCGATTGGCTTTGCAGAACGTTGTGCCGAGCTTAGGATCAAGCCTATTCAACACCCTTTCTGGCAAGGACTTCCGAAGTCGAATATCTTCCATGCGATTACCCCCGACGTATTGCACCAGCTATATCAAGGACTCGTGAAACACATGATTGCTTGGATCAAATCGGCTTTTGGAGAAGCAGAGATTGATGCCCGTTGCCGTCGACTCCCTCCAAACCATAATATTCGCATCTTCAACAAGGGCATCTCTAGTCTCGCAAGAGTCAGTGGTGCTGAGCACAATCAGATTTGCCGCTTTCTTCTGGGTGTTATTATCGACATTCCCCTTCCCAACAACATTTCAAGCGCTAAGCTTGTTCGAACTCTTCGCGGACTCCTCGACTTCCTGTACTTAGCACAGTATCCATGTCACTCAGCGGAGACACTGCAACTCCTCGATGAAGCTTTGACCCGTTTTCATGACAACAAAGACATATTTGTCACACTTGGCATCCGAACGCAGTTTAATCTTCCAAAGCTTCACTCCTACCAGCACTACCTCCATATGATTCAAGAGTATGGCATGACTGACAACTATAATACAGAATATACCAAACGACTTCATATCGACCTCGCCAAGGATGCATATCGTGCAACAAACCACAAGGACGAGTACAGTCAAATGACTCTGTGGCTTGAATGGCAGGAGAAGATTCTACGGCACGCCAGTTATGTTCATTGGCGCCTCGCTGGTGATCCATTGCCGCAATCGCGTCTACCGCCAGATATGCAGTATGCCAGGGAATACAAGATGACGAAACATCCATCTGTCAAGGCCGCTACCATCGACTCCCTTAGAGACGACTATGGTGCCTCTTTTTTTCGAGCTGCCCTTGCTCGTTATATTGTGCTTCACACTCGCCCAGACGCAACAACTCGAGCTCAGGTGGAACATGCCGCTGGACATGTATATATCCCCTTCGCCTCGCTTCCTATTTTCCATAAGGTCAGGTACAATGTGGTCGACTCCGCTGGCCATAAAGATGAAAGTGTTACCATTGATTCAGTTCACTGTCAGCCTGCACGAAGAGATAAGCGAGGGAATACCGTGCCAGGACGTTTCGATACAGTTCTTGTCAACTGTGGCAATGGGGGAGAGAAGAGTGTGGAAGGTCTGTATATCATTTGGTTGACCGTTTCAAGTCACTGATGAATCATACAAGGTTACCGTGTAGCCCAAGTGCGGGTTATATTTTCGATACCCGAGAAACATCACGCTAGCCTTTTTCCCTCCCATATCTTGATCCCTAAACATTTGGCCTACGTCGAGTGGTTTTCGCCATTCACCGGGACAAGCGAGAGAAATCATGGTATGCACAAGGTCTCGCGATCATACGAAAATGGGGAACAGCTAGTTAGTATAATATCTGTGAAAGATATTCGACGCAGTGTACATCTTATACCAAAATTTGGCCGCTCTGCGCCTCGGGATTGGACTAGCAGCAACGTTTTGGAACTGTGTAGAGACTTTTTTGTTAGCCCATTCACTGATCGTCACGCATACGCAACTATTTACTAGCTTTGTTGACAACTTTTGAAAATATTATGCGAATTTCGAGAAATTTTTGTCGCATTTGCAAAATTCCCGCGGGAGGTTTTCCCTGATGAATATTGATGGAAGCTGTGTGGAAGTACCGCACTAAACGTCAATCTATTTCTCCCACACTTCCTAGTTAGTAAAGATGAGCTGCGCTCCACTGGCCAGGTGCTCATCTGGACACCCGTTTCGGGTTTTTCCTAGTTAGTAAAGACGAGCTGCGCTCCAGTTGGACGATCAACGTGTATGCGAGCACACCATGTTGATCTAGGGCTTTGTAAGCCGCATGTGATTTCCGTTTGACACTCCATAGCACCAGGCCCGTGCGCAAACACATAGATAGCATTGAAATTCACACATTTATTGACTTCCCTTTTTTGTCACTTGCCGCCGGATATTTCCAGAAAAGGAACAGAAAAATCACTCATAAGAAGGCCCTACGTCATATTTCAGTCTTCATTTAGTAGTGGGACTCAAAGTAGATTTTGAAACTCGCTAAAGCTTCAGAAAACTCGCTAAAGTCTTCAGAAAACTCGGCCAGAAAGCCACCAAAACACACGGCACATAGCGGCATCAGAGCAGACTTGGAAACAACACTTGTCATTTTTTGAGGCATGTAGACTACGACAAAAACATGTAGATATAGCTATGTATTTAACGAGCAAGGGAAATTACACGAGATGCAATGAAACAGAAATCCACAGATGTGCGCATATGTGAAATGGTTTGTCGGTGATTTTGCTGAGCGCGTGACAGTGAGGGAGGGGGGACTCCGAAGCATCGAGCAAGAGTCAGCGGACCGTGGGGTCATGCATATAACAGTCCATGTCCGCATGCGCGTTATTACTAGTGTTGTTACGAGGAAAGGAGGGAGGAGCTTGCAGAAGACGCGGATCAATAGGAGGATTGTTGTTGGAAGAGCCGTTAGAAGGTTGGGGCTGGGGGGAGAATGTACTGTGGGGCTGCGGCTGAGCGGAGGATGCGCTGTGTGATGGCCAATCAAGCCCGTCCAGTGTAAGGCAAATATGGAAGAGGAGGATGTGATCGATGCATCGATCATAGTGACAACTTTTGGGAACATCTCGCTGGTCAATGAAAGTAGCGACGCTGATTGTCCATATCAATCAGATGAGTTCATAAGAAGAAGAAGAAAACGCACTAGAGTTCTTATCGAGCATGAAGAAATCAGCAAGCAGATCCTCTGATGCCAACCTCAGTTCCTTCAGGTTAAGCTTCTTGCCAAGCGCCGATGAGCTTGTCTCGGTCTCTTCACAGGTAATGACAACGACAGGGAAGTTGTGGATTAGCGTGGGGGTGTGGTTGAGTGCAGCCGCCATCAGGATGTTATGGGTTGGTGTGGGGGCGTGGTTGAGTGCGGCCGCCATCAGGGTTGGTGTGGGGGCGTGGTTGAGTGCAGCTGCCATCAGAATTGGTGTGGGGGCGTGGTTGAGTGCAGTCGCCATCAACGAGGTCGACGACATCAGCAACGCTGATGGCGGCAGAAATTCAAACTCCGATTCAAACTCCGCTGAATCAGTTGGAGATCGGACAACTGATAAGATAATACCCCTCCCCACTGTGATCATGCCTCGTGTAGCCCTACGTGAAGACCTCCTCAATTCTATTGATAAAGCTACTTTATCATTAGCCAATTTGCAATACCAGAATGCACTCCTAGACGACTGGTCTGACTCCGAGTCTGATATGGACTGGGACACAGATTCAGACTCGGATGATGATGAAGATAGTATCAACATGCCTTTTAGCTCGATGTCCCCCCCATCCCCACTGTCCCCACTGTCACCTTTTGCCAGCACTGTGACTTCTTATTCTTCCTCCGAGTCTAGTGATGAATCCAGTGCTGATGTTGCTGCACATTACAATAGGCTCCAAGACACCATCACTGCACTTCGTGATGAAGTCGAAAGGGCACGGGTACTCCACAAGCCAGATGAACCACCTCCACGAGCACCTCAGCTTCATATGCTAGTTCATCACGAGGAACACCGCCCTCATTTGTTTCGGCAGAAACTTCGTGTTAACCCAGAGATCTTCGATGATATCCTTGATCAGATCTCCGATCACCCTATCTTCCACAACCAGTCCAACAATCCTCAGCTCCCTGTTTCCATCCAGCTTGCCATTTTTCTCAATCGTGCAGGCCACTATGGGAATGCCATTACTCTTGAGGATGTCGCTCAATGGGCAGGTGTGAGCGTTGGGTCAGTTGTCAATTGCTCTCATCGTGTGATGGTTGCAGTGCTCGATGCACATGATAAGTTTATCAACTTCCCAGCAGCTGACTCTGAGGATGCTCACTTGGCTCAGGCATTTGCTGAGTCTCGAACCTGTCCAGAGTGGAGTGGAGGCTTTCTAGCCATTGATGGCTCAACTATGGACCTTTATGCCAAACCTGGCTTTTATGGTGAGGTGTTTTATGATAGGAAATCAAAGTATTCCCTTGGTTGTCAAGTAATGTGTTTTTCTCTATTATCATCAATAAAAAAATTAATTTAATTCTAGGCAGTCATTCTGCCCCACAACCTCCTGATTGTTGATTATTCCCTTGGTCAACCTGGGAGTGTTCATGATGCCTTTGCTTTTCGATCCACTCACCTATATGAAGAGCATGCTGACCTTCTGCCTGATGGTCACTGGGTTTGGGCAGACAGTGCATATCCATTGGAGCCATGGTGTATAGCCCCTTTCAAGAAGCCTCGCAATGGACGGTTGACAAAGAACCAGAAGACATTCAATTATCACCTTTCTAAAGTATGATTTTTGCTTGGGTGGATTTTCAGTGAATTTAAATTTATTTAGGTCCGTGTGCGTGTGGAACACACATTTGCTGTTTTGAAGGGACGGTTCCAGTCTCTCCGAGAGCTCCGGTTCAATATTCAGTCAGAGAAAGACCTGGAGTTTGCTGTGCAGTGGATTAAATGTTGTATCATCCTGCACAACATGATTATCCGCTTTGAATCCCATCATCTCCAGCAGGATGGATTATACAAGAATTCTCTGAAGTGGGCTTGTGTAGAGGGTGAAGACTTCATACCTCAAGAGCATGAAGATGTAGATGGTGATGAAATAGTTGGTGACAGATCTTATGAAGGAGCTCCAGGCCAGGCTACTTGTTTAAAGCTGATGGATCAGCTCTTTGACAGTCCTCATTCAAGGGCTCAATGTAGGAGGGGGTGAAGACCAAGAAAGCTTATATTGACCATGAATGTGTCCTACTAGTAAGATACTTGTACAACATATGTAACATATGTACCATCAAACACAACAACAATGAGAACAAAAAATAAATAAAAATGAGAGCGGCAAAACGATGACATGATGATGATGATGACGACAACGGACGACAACGACGACAACGATGACAATGGACAATGACAACGACAACAATGGACGACAACGACAACGACAACGGACAACGACAACGACAAACGACTCACTCCCCATGCGAGGCAGGAGGTTTGCTACCCTGCATCATCTGATGGAACTGGATCTTGAGGCGTAAGGTTTCCGCTTCCTTGTCGAGGACTAAGGAATGTGCCTCGTGCACTCAAATATCCGTCTCACGAAGGCGGATTTCAGCGTCCTTACTCTCCTGATGGCGTTGGTGATTGACGGCGGCTTGTGAGGACTCGTGCGCACGCGTGTCACGAAGCCACTCGTACTTCTTCGCATCACGATGGTAGTCAGTCTTCGCATCAAGCTTCGCGAGGAAGCGTTGATGCTTCGCCTCATGGCGCGACACAGCACTGGACTGGATGCTCTCAATCTCGTCATTTACCTTGGCAACCTGTTCCTGAACGTCCGACTTAGCTTTCTTCTTCTTCGAGCCTTCGGTGCTGGTCGGCAATGATGTGTGGGGGGTGGGACTTATTAAACTGTCGGATGATGTGTTGCGAGTTGTTGAGGAAGGGGTTGACATGCTGCGGGACATCCCTGACGATGCGATAGAGGGTGTTTTTCTGTGACGCCCCCCACAACTGGAGGGTCGCTGTGTGCCGAATGCCGCACGGCTGTCATAAAAGGGTGTCGGCGATTTCTGCAGCACTTCAAAAGCACTGGGAACGTCGGGAGGAGGAGAGGGCGATGCTGCAAGTTGACGCTTTTTCCCAGCGGCTCTAGCATGGCTGTCAGGGGTCATGGGGTCATCTTCCAAGTGGCGCATTGCATCCCCGAAGGGGGCGGACAAAGCACCACTCAGATCCAGGTCATTGTCATTGTCATTGTCATCAGGGCCATCCATATTACAGTCCGTGTCGTTACGATGAAAGGAGGGAGGAGCTTGCAGAAGACGCGGATCAATAGGAGGATTGTTGTTGGAAGAGCCGTTATCCATGTCCGCATCCGCATCATGATTGGTATTACTAGTGTCGTTACGAGGAAAGGAGGGAGGAGCTTGCAGAAGACGCGGATCAATAGGAGGATTGTTGTTGTAAGAGCCGTTAGAGGGTTGGGGCTGGGGGGAGAACGTACTGTGGGGCTGCAGCTGAGTGGAGGATGCACTGTGTGATGGCAGATGGGGCTGTGATTGGGGGGAGGATGCACTGTGTGATGGCTGAGCGGCACCCTCAAAATTCATCGAGGGACCAGCCCTGCCAGGGTCACCATGCGGCTGTACAAGCGCATAGAGATTACCCGCGTGGTCAACCCCCGGCCTGGATGAATGCGATTTAATCGCAAAAGATGGGATCGAGTGCCACATGCTATCGAGATCGGTATACCATGGAAGTTCAGCATTGACTTCATCTGCAAAGTTCGATCAGTCAATAATCAAGAAATAAGTATAAAGGACTCACCCAATAAGTTGTTCGAGGTAGTCGCGTCCAATGGCACCACACCAGCACCTGTTGCGCTGAACTTGGCCTTGCACTTCTTGTATTTATTTTTGAGACTTGAAATTTTATCAGCATAAATAAGAACAAGAGAAAGAGACTTACGCTGTGATGCGGTTGGCAACTGACACACGAAACTTCTTCAGATCCTGATGATATGTGGTCTTGTATTTGGGGTGGGTCGCAAAGATGAGCTTGGCAATAACATCATGTATTTCATTCTTGTCCTTGCCCGAGGGGGCATCATCAACGTTAGGCATTGCTTTCTTACCATCAGAATAGAACAGGATGCGACAATCAGGTGGGTGAGTAGTCAGATGATTGATGAGGATTGTAGTGAGAGCATGATCCCTTTCCCACTGGATAGCGAACTTGATTGTATCTTGACGATTGGATTCAGGTTGTCGTTGCGACGAGGAGGCCTGCGGATCCATTGGATTTGAGCGCACCTCTTGAGTGTTGGCTCTAAGTCGTGCTGAGCGACGAGCAAGATGGCGAAGGGCAGGCATGGTGTTTCAAACTCCGAAAGCCTGACTTCGAATTGCGGTGCCATGCAGGCTGTGTTTTTTCGACTTTCCTGACGAGGCTTTAGCCGCGAGTAGCCGGGCGCCAAAATCTACCTTGAGTCCCACTACTATACTTAGCAATGTCTCGACTCTCGATCAGCATCCCGAGTTGAGTGGCGAGGCGGCCCGAGTTGCCCGCACGCCTCACAAACAACGACAAACAGTACTGTGACTTGAATATTTAGACTTCGACAATCGATTAATCACTCGCTGCCAAGAGTCCCAGGACCGTTCAATTCAGGAGATGATCTTCTCTCGAAGATGGCCACCCTTTCGCTGGACGAAGAAGTTCGACCAACCACGAACCATTAATGCTCAATGAGAGAAGTACAATCTCCTCGGTACCTTGTACGGGATCATTGTCGCACTTCAAGCTTCAAACTTGACTACCTCGAGCGTGCCTATGTTCAATCTTCCGAGTATCTGTTCACTCCTTTCAGGCCGAATTCACTTTTTGTAACAGAAATTGAAATGAGGCCGTTTTTCGACATCGAGCCCTTGTCTTCTTTCAGCCCCGTATGGGCCTACTTGACGGATGTCCAGATCGCCGTATGTCACCCGAACGCTGTCCTCCATTTACTCCAGCTACTATGTCCGAACCTATCCTCCCTCACTCTCCGCATAGCATTCGACCAAACAGAACCCTTGGAATCATTCACGCACACTAAATTACAATCCTTACGCATCCTTTATGACGCTTTGCTCACGTGCCCTCTATCTGACCTGCTCAATGCTCTATTGCCCCCCAATTTGCGTGCGCTTGAAGCTCGCCGCAATGCATCTTGGCCTCATAAAGATATGAAGGCATTGTTGGCACGATCAAAGTGGTCCCTAGAGTCTAGAGACCCTGGCTATCGGCGGTCGAGTGACGATAACAGACGCGCAACGAGCGGAATACGTTATCCTCACTCCTTCCCTCCAAGTAGTAGTGGATCACAGTAATACATGCTTTTGATAGTATTGGGTGGTTACATATTTCAAGAAATAACGTTTCCAAGCTGACATTAGAATGATGCAATGAGACTAGTTACTAGGCATAACTTGCGAAGCCAAAATGGATCAGCGCAAAAGTATCAGAAATTGAAATATCCATTGAACACTCCCCAGTTTCTTGCCGCAAACCACTGTACCCAAACAAATGCCTTGCAGTCAGTCTTGTGTCCGTCCACCCAGGCTTTCCTCTGGCAAACCTAACAATAGGATCGAATCAGACACACGACTTGAATTGAAACATACCGCCAACGCTTACCTCTCCACAGTATGATGTTTGTTTGCAGCGGGAGCACAAGCGCAAGTGCGTGTTGTCAGAGGTATTCTCCTTTTTACCACAAGACCCACAGCATCTTGACTGGCCGTTCAACTTACGTGCGGCCACATCATCGCTAGCCTTCAGCAGCTGCTCAAGCGAGCATGGTATGATTTTGATAATGGAGGGTTCTTCCACGCGGATGCCGACGGACATGTCTAAGAAGCCATGCTGTTCGCCGTACAGTACAGCAACTGTGTGGCCCTGCTTGATCTGTGGAGCGAGCGCGTGTCCGCGGTCGTCTGTGTACAGCCCGATGGTGACGACCTGATCATCCTTATCCTTGACGCGTAATAAGATTCGACTGAGACCGTAGGAATCGACGATCTCGCCGAGGAAGCACCAATGTTGGCGCGGTTTAAATACGGATGGGCCCTCGTCGTAGTAGGTGTAATCAACATCATTTTCATCCGGAAGGTCGCTGAATGATGGGAAGTTGACGCTATTACGCAGGAGGCTTTTAGAACCCTTGGATTCTGGCATCGTCAAGGTCCGATGCAGTGAACTGAATCAAGCTGAGCTTGCCCGAATAGACCTCGAGGAAGAACAAACAAACGTACGATATTCTGTATGTTTGAAGCTGCTTCAACTTCAATCTGAGTTGGACAAGATGACAACTCGGAGAAGACAAGAGGCGTCTTGAACGGACACTCTGGAGACAAGTTTGTCGGAAAATAATGGAGGGAGAGGTCACGCGGAAGGGAAGCATAACAGCGCGAAGTAAGGGACGAGGACAGATGGAGCAAGGAGAAAGTAGATTCGGTCTCTCTCACAAGGCGTGTTGGCCGCGTGTTAATTGGCGGCGTATCTGGTTTCCAGTATGGGTTTAGCCTCCTGGCTTCCTGGATGCACTGGCCACGAGTCTAGTATGTCAGTGTGATTATCCGCAGCACGGTTAATTTTCTCAGGTGTGTTTAATGTGATCATGTAAAGGGGCAGGTTACCGTTGATGCCAAAGCTTTACAATCAACGAGAAATAATTGACTCGTGAAGCTTTCTTTGAAACATCACTGACGCGCGATTGAGGAGGAATTATTTTAGAAATAAATATATTCAACTGAGATATTTGCGGAGCAAACACGGAACAAGGTGACTCGGAAGCTTGGTGAACACGGAAAGCGCTTCCTACCCCAATCGATGATCTGCCCAAGAAAAAGGGTGTGGTGCGAGGGTGCACAGCCAGCTTCGTATGTGTGTATCTGGGAGCTCCAGAGATTGTGCTGGTCAGGGTTGAACGTCCAGTGTCCACAAGGGCAATTTTGCACAATATGAGGTGCACTATCGTAGGTTGTCGGTGGATAGCTTGAAGCACGCGATAGCGCAAAGGGTGGTGAAAAAAAGAAGAGCTTGGTGAAGTTTTGCGTTTACATAAATTGAGGAGCGTAGGAGGCGGAAACAAGAGACGCTACGGCATCTTCCGCTCGTCCAACACACAATTGAGTCCGTGCCTCGTACTTAAGGAATATATACGCCTCAAAAGATACTCTCCTGCGTCTTCCATAATAGCACAGTTAGCTGCGTATCGTTCATGCCTCACGAAAACATTTAATGCTTGATAAATACCCTGCAATCCTGGACTGGGGCAGTACGATACAATAAAGTGAGACTGGGATAATTATAGGATAACTCGGAAAGCCAGTAATTTATCAGGGTGAGGCATCAGAAGCTAAAACATTCTTGAAACTTTTCCCATCTCCTTGTCGTGAACCACTGTACCCCAACAAGTGCCTTGCAGTCAGCCTTGCCACAAGATCCGCACTGTGTTGGTTGGCCTTCGCGCAGTACAGCCATATCATCGCTGGCCTTCAGGAGCTGCTCGAGTGAGCATGGTATGATCTTGATGTTAGAGGCGTCTTCGACACGTATGCCGACGGACATGTCTGTGAAACAATGTTGCTCGCCATACAGTACAGCAACTGTGTGTCCTTTCTCGATCCGCGGATCGAGCGCTTTTCCGCCATCGTCTGTGTACAGCCTGATGGTACCGATCTGACCGTCCTTATCCTTTACGCGCAACGTAACTCGTTCGAGCCCGACGGAATCGACAATCTCGCCGAGAAAGCACCAGTGCTTTTTGGGTTTGAATTTGAACAGGCAAGCATCGTGGTATTTGAGGTTAAGTTCTTTCTCGGGTTCTTTCGGAAGGCCACTGAAAGTCGGGAAACTGAAGTCATCGCGCAGGAGGCTTTGAGGTTTCTTGGGTTTCGGCATCGTTTGCTGCAATCTGGTCGAGCGTGTCATAGACCTCGAGGAAGAAAGACCAAACCTATGAAATTCTGTGTATTGATCAAGTTGATTTGGACAACGTATGTCAGGAAATGAGAGGACGAGGTGGGGGATGGAAACTGACCAGCATCGGTCGAACCTGCAGGATTTTAAATGGTTCCCCAACAACGTAACTAAGAAACGAGGAATAATGGAAAAAGGGCTCAGCATGCACCACACAGAGCTTCAATGTACCTTTGTGCAGTTTAACTGGCTCATGAACGATAGTGGAGCGGGAGCAAGCTTCCCGAGTAAAGGGCTAAGTCCAACATAGGGTCCACGACCCCAAAGGACAATAAACTGGATTTTTACAAAAAAAAACTGGCTCATGAAATCGATCATCTCCTGGTGGCAATCATTAAGTTAAACCGATAGTTTGGAAATTTGAACGCACCATCTTTGCGCGATTCTATCTGAACAAGTCCCTTGTATAATGTAAAACTATGCTCCTACTGTCGGGTCCAGAACTTCAAACTTAAGCTGCAAGCCTCTAGGGATGATCATAGTGTTCTTGTTCGGGCACCAAGTTGATTGAGTGGCGGGCGGCCCGAGTCACAAACAACGACAAACAATTGACTTGAGTCGATCAACTACTCTTACCACCGTTCAGTTCAGGAGAAGATGAAAATGGCCACCCTTTCGCTGGACGAAGAAGTTCGACTATTTACAAACAATGCTGAACGAGAGAAGTACAATCTTCTTGGTACCTTGTACGGGATCATTGTCGCACTTGACTACCTCGAGCGCGCCTATGTTCGTGATGCAATTACCGCAGCACAGTATGTTCCCATCTTAAATTCACTTCATGTCAGACTTAGGAATACATACACTGCAAGAGATACTCTCCTGCGTGCACGCGACTTCTCTCGCAGTACATGACCATGCTCAAGCTTGTCAAGGATTCCGTTCCTTCCATCGAGCAGTTCATGACACGGTATCGGATGGATAACCCTGCGGCGTTACATCGCATACGAGTTGGCGTACCTGCGACTGTTGAACATTCTAGCGAGGCGGGACCTGAGACTGGAAAGTGGATCGCTGAGACGACGCAGGTTAGGGTTTTGTGTTGGAATGTTTCTTTTTCTAACCAGTCACGCAGAATTTTATCACATTCATGGATGCGTTGAAGCTTAGGCTACGCGCTAAGGATCAACTCCACCCGATCTTGCAAGAACTTGTCACAGGGTATGCTAGGTTTAAGGGGAGCAAGGATTGGGAGGGACGGAGCAAAATGGTCAGCTGGTGCGTGTCATTCTGTTTCCCGCCTGCTTTCGATGTCTCAGGCTCACATTATCAGGCTTATTACCTTGAACAGCATGAAGGCATCTGAAGAAATAACAGATGAACAGTCCCGGCAGGTAAGTTCACAAACATTTGTTGACGCGCTTCGCACTGATATTCTCATAGCTTTCGTTTGATGTCGAACATGCATATGCCGAATTTTTCAGGAGTCTGAGCGGCGGTAAGGAGAGGTCGTAACGAAGATGGTTATACAGCCCTCGATCATTTCATATCCAGGCGGCTCCGCTTTGGTTTACAAATATGGGCAATCAAATATGTGCAGTCGCAGAGCCTTTCAGGACCAGGCACACTGCGTGTGTTCATCAGCGGGTTGGATCATTGTGCTACAGAATGCTACCGAGCGCTCTGTAGCACTCTGTAGTGAATTACGTTTCCCTGATGTTGTCGTGGGCAGTCTCGCCTGATGCGAGCGGCTTCAGTGATTGAAGCAGCAAGTGTTGTCCACTCAGACGTATATAACCAATTATCAATCGGTTGCTGTGCCGCTGTGCACTCTTGGCATGGCACATACTGAGCAGGGCCTGGGGGTTCGTCTGCGCAACACAATATATACTCTGCTGGATGCTGATCAAGATGATCCTCACGCATAGATGTAAAGTAGTTTGCTAGGTATTATGAAATGTGATGCCCAAATACGGGCTGAAGTTCTATTAGTATTACTGTGGTGGACGGTGAGTGTTTCCCGTTGGCATGTGCTCCGAATTCAGATAAGTTGACGATCACTTGCATAGCAATGACGTTGCTGCGTTTACCTGCAATGTATCGACACTAGTACTCAAATAGTGTGATCGTATCACTCGTTGCGCTTTTTTGATGGTGATGGGATCTTGATGGACCTGGCCATCGCGGGGATGGCGGTTCGAGTAGTGAATGTCTTGCTTTGCATGAACCGTTATTTTAGGGAGAGAAGGTGAAGACAGGGAATTTATAATTGTTTATTTGAACAAGGACCTATGCGATTCTGTTAAGTTATGTTTTTGGATCTTTGGATTCGGTCTCTTGCACATGGCCCGGAACCGTAATGCAAGAGGCGCTACTGCCTGACAACTCTATTTAAAGATCTCATACTATGGCTCTTATTGTGAGTACTTTACTTGTTGATACGGAACTTGTGCAGGGCTGGATAGTTATATCGATATCAGTATGCGTCGAACTGTCTTCTAGGTGCTCGTTCACTAGTCTAGAATAGCTCCTCAACCGCGTGACTTATCTACAACGGCACCAACTACGTACGTCCGAGGCCTCGACTCGTGGTCATGAGCTGGTTATCAGGATCCGTAAAGGACGTGGAAGAGTATACGTAGCATAGATGATGATCTTTACGGAAAATTTCCTTGTGGTCAGTGATCTTCTGGAAGTTCTGAACCGGTCGGGAGGCTTATCTTATCAACTTGGCCGTGAGTGGCTGTGCATTTGCACTATAGTTCTCGGAAACTTTGAATTATGACAAGACCGGCGTCCGCAGTTGGCTGTGCCTCCCATTCTTGCGCAAGATTTTGCGACGGCCTTACGATTATATATAACTTCTTTCTTCTACGTTCACACTTTTGATTTTCAGAACAAATGTCGCCAACAAGCCAATACCCCCCAGCACATTCCAGTCAACTACTAGCAGTTGAGTCTTCGAGCGCTCTTCAGTATGGGTCTGCAGCACCACACACGACAGATTCATTTGGTCTTGACGAGGAAATGCCTCCAGCGTACACTCCATCTGCAGACACTTACCATGGAGAGAGCACAGTAGAAGTCGGCCCTCGCAGGCCCTTCCAACAACAACCCCGACCTAGTCATAGTCCATGGCACAGACCCTCTTATTCCCATTCCTCCTCTCATTCCCATTCATCTAATACCACTTCCTCATCATCAAATTCTCAGCCATTGTCCCCATCCCAACAGCGTCCGCAGCCGCTAACGTGGAGAGTCCCAAGCTCCTTTTCGGCGCCTTCTGGTCAGTCATACCAGTCTCGCAGAGGGGGCGGCGGCCTGGTTGGAGCACTCGTTGGTACAGTGCTTGGTGCAATGGATTCTGTTTCGGGTACGCGTGATGAACAGATGCGTACCGTGCAGCAGTCTCAAACGGGTGCCTATGCAGCTCCATATTCAATGTCTTCCTCTGGTATGACTCAGAGCACTTATACGCCGTCATACCGGGGGGGTCAAGGCCCAGTTCTTGGGACGCCTTCTGTGCATCAAACTCCTCCACGGGATGTTCCGGATGACGGTAGTCCCACTAGAACACCCACGCCTGGACACCCATTGCTCCATAATGGACAAATCCTCGTGTACCCCCATGAGGAATACACGTGTGTCAAATGTAAGTACACTCGCATCCTCTCCTATAGCTAACTTATGGTTACTCCCTTAAGGCAACAATACGGGGTACAAGAATTACGACCCCTCCCACCCCTGCAGAAAGTGCTGGGAGAAATACGGAAAACCGTATGCCGGCGCATTGACATACATATCCTGGGATACCAATTCGTCATCTCATAAATCCAAGTTTCAGCGTGCTCTGCCGAGGTTCACCCCACCGCAGGCATCATCTCAGTCCTCAAGCTCAAGTCACACCAGTCGGTCGTCGCACGTTCCTCCACAGGCGCATGCAATATACGTATACAATCCTATAATAGGCATGGGCCAGACCCCGCCCGTCCCGCATGCCATTCCTGTGCGCCCAGGTGATCCGCGCCTTGGGGGCCAAATTTGCCGCAAGTGTGGTGGTTCAGGGACGCTGCCGCTCTTGATCATCGACGTGAGACCGTGCTCTGTGTGTGGCGGAATCGGACGTAACTTGTGGTAGGTGCGTGTATGAGATGCTAATACAAAAGGATCTTGGTATGGTACGATACTGATATGATATACTATTCACCATGATTGATAATACTTTCTTGGGTTACACACTTTCATTTGTACCAGTATGCGCATTTATCATTGTGTACTTGTCCTCAATCAAAATTCATGTTCTGGATGGTCATATTACGCGCTCTGGAATGGCCCGAATGGGAAGGTTTGCCCCGTCATCAAAAATTGTCTTCCACCTCCATCCACTCGGCTGGAATAACGCCTCGGACATGGAGTTTAACCTAGTACGTGATGATCAGAATCTCTTGTCCTGATCAAGCTCCAACTCGGAACAAAAATGATCTACCAGTTTGATCATCGCTAAAAGGTCTATAGCGGAAAAGCAACAGAAGATCATCAAACACATCTGGTACGGGTGCGCCCACGCAACGGTACGCGCGCAGCAGTCGACGCAGCATGGACAATTTAGAACGCACGCATTAACATTACTTTGATCTTCTATCGTACAGCAGGGAGGCTCCTTTGAAATCCCTGACACAGCTCTAACAACAAGACCAGCGCCATAAACGGTGATGATGAACAGTTTGACTATTCGTCATCTGGGTGTAGCATCAACTCCGGGCGTACTTTCTCATCAAACTCCTCGGGTGTAAGGAATTGGAGTGCAACCGTCGCTTCCTTCAGCGTTGTTCCTTCCCTGTGTGCTTTCTTTGCGCACTTGGCTACATCTGCAAAGTATGATTGATTTTGAGCAGATTTGCACACTCATAATTAGCACGTACTGTCATAGCCAAGGTGGCTGTTCAGAATCGTTGCCAGCATCAAACTCTTGTTCAGGAGATGGTTGATGCGCTTCTCGTTAGCTCGGATGCCAAGCACGCAATTCTTTGTGAATGAACGGGAAGCTGACAAGTCCAGATAAGCGGGCCACTAAGCGTAGTCTGAGTTATGAACCCCTACCATCAGAAATAAGACGAATACTCTGCAAGACATTCATGATTATGACGGGTTTGAAGACGTTGAGCTAAAACAAATCATTAAATGGACAATGCGTTGTATGAAGTATGGATACCTCGAAGTGTCCATTGGAACTAGCGATGCTGACAGTGGTCTGGTTGCCCATAACTTGAGCAGCGACCATAGTCACGGCCTCGCACTGCGTGGGATTGACTTTACCGGGCATGATACTGCTGCCAGGTTCGTTCTCGGGGAGCATCAGTTCGCCGAAGCCACAGCGAGGACCAGAGCCAAGGAATCGAATGTCATTAGCGATTTTCATCAGAGAGCAAGCGATGACATTCAAAGCACCATGAGCCTCGACAAGTGCATCGTGGCAAGCTAGAGCTTCGAACTGCGGGTTTTGATCAGAAGTCAGACGAGGCACAAACTACTGTGAGATGTCTTGCCTTGTTTGGTGCGGTCTGGAATTTCAAGCCCGTAATGTTGGAGATCTCGGCTGCAACCTTCACGTCGAAATTCTTCCTCGTGTTAAGACCCTGCACGACACCTTAGCGCCTATATTCGTTGGATGTTAGATGAACTCACCGTGCCAACAGCAGTTCCACCTTGAGCCAGAAAACGCAAGCGAGGTAGAACGTCCTTAGCACGAGCGATGCCATTATCGATTTGCTGAACATATCCGCTGAACTCTTGACCAAGAGTCAAGGGAGTAGCGTCCTGATAACGATAAGACGGCGTTCAAATTTAAAGCCGAGCCTGTCACAGAATCATACCTGCAAGTGCGTGCGTCCGATCTTGATAATGTGGCTGAATGACTGAACCTTTTCGTTAAGTGCATCCCTGAGTCCTGTCAATGCCGGAAGCAACGAGTGGCTAATTTCAGTCACGGCGGCGACATGCATAGCTGTTGGGAAGCTACGGTTACCAGTAAATTCGTCAAATTAAGCATTCCTCGCGCGGAAACTTACGTGTCGTTACTACTCTGGCTCATGTTAACATGATCATTGGGATGAACCGGATTCTTGGAACCGAGTTCGCCACCAAGAAGTTCTATCGCACGATTCGAAATCACCTGTTAACGGATGAGGTAGAGCTACTGAGCACTCAAGAGTTTGAACGGCTCACCTCGTTTACATTCATGTTGGTTTGAGTTCCACTTCCGGTCTGGAAGACAACCAAGGGGAAGTGGTCCATGAGCTTACCGGAAATGACCTGAAGAAAAGTTCAATTCAAACACACATCCGAAACCTAGGGCGCAATCTCTCACATCATCAGCTGCTTTCTGGATGGCGTCGCCTATTTTAGGATCTAGGCCATAGCTGACGTTAATGATGGATGCTGCCTTCTTCACCACGCCAAAGGCCTTGATTAGGGGAGGCGGTAGCCGTTGTGAGGGACCACCAATATCGAAGTTCTGTAGCGACCTGGAGGAAAGATTCAGTAATTAAGTATGTACACCAGATCAAATATGCACACCGCTGTGTCTGTGCTCCCCAATAGCGATCGGCTGGGACCTGGAGGTCACCGAATGTGTCACGCTCAGTGCGGAAGGACTGGTTTGACTGATATAGTGATCACCTCTGCTGAGTGAGAGAAACTAACTTACCATGACGAGATGTAAGACGTAGTTGTATGGAAAGCGGGAGTGATCAGCTTCGGCGAGAGTGATCAGCTGGACTAAAAAGGCATTTGTTTGGCTCTTCTCCTGCCAGACCCCCAATCACCCACTGAACACGATGAAGGATTTACCGACTACACTCATAAATGTGGCTGTGCGTACAGAATGAGGTTAAGACATTGTATTGACGTGGTGCCTAAGATCTCTTGCCTTGCAAATTTGACATGAGAAATCATCACTCGCACATAGACTTGCATCAAATGGTGATATCAAAGGCCCTTGCTTGCTTCGACGAGCCTCTAGTAGCACTAATATTTGAATCTGACGGTTCAGAAATTTAAATCCAAACCCCCAAAAAAATCCACCATCATCATGTATGCTGCAGAGTTCACCACAAATGCTGACCAGCACTATTGCGAGTATGCCAACTGTTTTAGCGGTCATCCTGGCACTGTACCTGCTATCACCTATATTGAGCACAAAGATCCGAGCAAGCCCGGTAAATGGCTTTGTGAAAAATGCAGCCGATACCAGCGCTCCAAGTTCACTACCAAGAAAATAAGTGATGCAGGTAAAATAATTGCTCGGTGTGCAGACTTTGTCACATTACAAGTCTGACAATAATTTTCTTTAGTAATTCCAAATACCTCGAAGCATGGTTTCTGTTACAGTAACATGGCACGAGTCCCCCGCCAGCAGACAGCCCTCTGCCACCCGCACGGCTATAGACAATAGACGACACCAGGAGCCTCACCAGCTCTATAGACGATAAGCGGCAACTGCCGGCTTAGATAAGCGGTCTGGACCGCACGTGACATGACATGACGACATAGGTCTAGAAGACCTATTTATGTTATCAAGATAGAAGGCAAGCCTCGTGTTGCCTCATGAACTGATAGAAGGATACCACGTGGATCCTATCTCTGATGGAAGTGTACCGCATGGACGCTATCTACGATAGAAGCCCGCCTCATGGACGCTATCTCTGACACATGTAGATAAGCAGATTAGAACCCAGCTTTAGGCTGAGCTTAGATACGACGAGTAGCCTTATATAAGGTCGAAGATTAAAGTAGATGTTCCTTACTTTAATCTTACTAGGTTTACCCTTGAACTCCTTGTCCCGCTAAAGCTACCTGCTCGACATCAACTCGTACCTTCAGTGACGCCTCTCACTGTCTGTAAACCCTGCTATCATCTCAGTGTAACCCCTCGTTAACCACCACGAGCTACGTTCGAGTATGCAACCTTTGCTTGTCTGTAAAGGCCGACGACTCTCAGCACTCGGTACCACTGTCGTGGTTGTCACTGTTAGATTATCCTAGTCGCACATGACCGTTTGTCGTAACAGTTTCGGCCAGTCCGAATATGATGGTGCTGCAGTTCACAAGCAGACTGCAGAGGCGCAGCGTGGAAGTGAGTCGCCCAGTACAGTTGCATTTTATATTGAATACAAACCTTCATTTATTTTTGTAGAATCCCAACTTCCTGTTCGTGCAGTGGGGCTTAGTGTATCATGTGGGATGCCTCCACCTGCATTCATCCCAGGTCCCGTTCACCCGAGGCACGCCTCAGCAAATCATCAATTTGTTCCTTCACCCAACTGGCCTGCAGCTCCTGGCCCCTCAGACATCCGCCGTGCAAATCCATTAGGGCCCAACATATCTATTTATGGTCGGGACGCTCAGTTTATTGTGTACTCAGACCTTCTTCGAACTCTGCCACTCAAGCCTGGTTATCAAGATGCGCATAAAATTTATGAAGAGATGCGAGACCGGCTTGCTCGACAGGCCTATGCTTCGAGTGTTCCCGAAGTGGTATGCGTCAAGGCATACCTTGCAGTGATGATTCCACGGGCTAAAAAACCAACTCTAATATCTGTAAGTGTTGCTCTCTACAATTCCGAATTCAACTTCACCAACTTCGCTGAATCTTCTATAGGATATAGTTGAGTCGATCAGCAACATCCCTTACCGCATTGGTGCCAATGACCTTAAAACTTTGGTGTACCTCACCCTACTTCCCATGTTCATCAAGTGGTCCATGGGTCTTACTTTTATGTTTGAAGAGGCACATTTGCGTCTTGTTAGTAGTTTCGAGGAGATTCTTCCCCGTCCGTCTGGAGAAGACATCAATGCCATAGCATCCCACTTCCTCAAGACCAGGAACACGAAGCAGCAGTTCAACGCTGGCAAGGGGATCAAACTTCACCTCATTATTCCACATACGAAGTTCCTTGCCGCTGAGCAAAGGCGAAATGGTGAGGAAGTAGCTGAGTCCAAGTCTCGTGATGTTTGTTTTCAACATGGACTATTGGTACTACCTTGCATGACTGACAGAATACATAAACCAGGATACACCTCACGCAACAGCGGCAAGTTCATCTGACATCCAACATCTTTCAAGTCCTGCATTAGTACTATCTGCGGTGTCCCCATCAAAAATTTTGCAAAATGGCGCCCAATGTTCGCCTCACCCTGTCAAGCACAAATTATCATCGGTCAGTCATTCTTTCGAACTCTAGTACCAGCCTTATGCTCATTAGCATCGCACACAGCCTCCTGTCCCATCCACGCCCCCTCAAAAGCCTCGGACTTTGGATGCTGCAGTATCTCCGGATGTTAGCGCACTTCGCCGTGCACCTCAAGCACAAGCTATTCCCATATCCCAACCAAACTTACCCTTTCTCACTCTTCGCACGTTCAAGGCACTACTGCGGATAATCCCCCCCATATCACTATCTGCTCTGATTACTGATCCAACCACTTCTGACGTACCAAATACTACTGCCCCCCTGATGCAGGCTACTCTTTTTTTCGATCCACGAAGCAAACCAAAGTATGGAGCATTCAAAGCAGCACAATTCGGCTTTCTAGACAAAGCTATCCTTGGACCATCTGGATCTGATTCAACTCGCATCTGCTTAAAGCAGTGCTACTACCAGACCGACAAATCCAAGCGGTTTCCTTATCCCGATTGTCAGCAACTACAGCTGCTGCAGCCAGAGATTAGATGCAGCATATGGGCAGGAGCACTCATGGACCGGGTTCAGCAATATATTGCCACGGAACTAGTGACTCGTGGCACACCTCCCTTCAAGATTCCAAATATCCGCTTCGTGCATATTGCTCTTGCCACTATCGAGGACGCTGGTGTTACCAAAACATATCTAATTGAAGAGTTCATTGACGAGTCCACGCAAGGGAAATTTACCAAGTATATATCCAACGACTCGCCTTCCCCACTGCCACACCTTGATGCCAAATCAAGTGAAATTGCCCAGTACCTGTCATTTGCACAACATGTCCAATACATCAAGACCAAGAAACTTGCTTACGTTGCAGATTTTCAAGGCTCGTCTTTATTTTGGATATCTACACATAGCTTATTCGTTCTTGACAGGCGGAAGGAATCTTTTAACTGATCCTCAAATTATGACTTCTCCGTAAATCTACATCCCTACTACTATCCTTATCAATGAGTGGCTGACAGCAATTATCAGTGATCTTTCCGGACACCTGTTCGCAGATGGCAACTTGGCATCTGCATTTTCATCCTTTGCAGAAAAACATCAGTGCAACATGTTTTGTGAATTTTTCAAATTGCCATGTGACTGGTCTCGTCCAATACCCCCATTGTTCCATAAGACACCAGAAGAAGTTGCTGACAGCGAGAGAGACTCAGAGTCTGATGACGAAAGTGATGACTTTGGTGAAAAGAGCATGGTTCTGGGAACTCGTGATGATATTTCAAAAGACTAGTTACTTTGGCATTCCTGTCGTAGACACACGGTCGGCGCACTATGCACTATATAGTTTAATCGGTTGTCATCTGCAAGCACGACAGTGAAACACGCCCTGTGCGGCAGACACGGACTCCTCAGTCCCTGCTTGGCAAAGCTGTAAAGCACGAAGACGTATAGTGTGAGCCAGCCCATTGCAGCTCTTGCGATGACTGCGGGTGTCTATCAAGGCCTGGACAGCTGCTGGCTGACGACGAATGCAGGATTTTGCAGGTCAAGGACCTTACCCGACTTATATCCTTCCATCCTCGTCCAAGACAACCCCTCCACCTACCACAAATCCCTTCCCGCCGCCTCCAGCCGCTTTGGCGCCCACGCCTTCATACGGCCATCGGTATCCATCGCCTCCAAAGCCTGCTTTCCCTCTGCCAAATTCCTCTTACATTACCCTGCCCACAATGCCGGATATGCCATCACCAAGTTATTCAACATCAACGTCTCCAGCATCAACGGCATCACCCCCAACACCGCCGGGTATGGAGGACTGTACTGCATGCATCATTTCGGCTTCTTCATCTCCAGGTATACCAAAACATGAGCCTGTGCCAGTACCACCGCCATCGAAGCACAAGATGTTCGCATTCACTTCGCCGGCTGTGTGGTGAAGGCGGCTCATTGAGTGCATTGTGGTTTTTGTTGCAGTTCTCTTACTGCCACTTATACACTCATTTTTGCCCGTCTTGATGCAGCTGCCGGAACGGAGACAATGGGGCATGGCGATGGATTCTGGTATGATGGGTTTGGGAGGTGTAGGAGTGGAAGGTGAGGAGGGAGGTGTAGGGATGGAAGGTGCGTCTGTCGATGTGTGCATTGCGGACTTGTTCGGCTCTGGTACAGCCTCTGGGGATACTGGGACGTAGGTCCAGCGCTCGGCTACTGGAACGCATTTGGTGGGTATGGCCGTGGTGCTGGGTCCGCTCGGATCAGTCTGACGTGTCGGCTGATGTGGGCGTGTACTTTGGCGTAGAGCTGGTGGTGCTGGTGCATCAGGAGGTGGTGCTGGTGATGCATTAGGGGGCGGAGTCCTGCGGCACAGCCGTGACAGCAGGGGTCACAGGTGGCTCACCAGATGGAGGGGTACCTCCCACTGAAGCGCTGACAACAGGTACAGGGTCAGCATCACCCACGAGCAGGTGTAGGGGGGACAAGGCAGGGTCACCGTAGAATACGGACTCGTCAAATTGGACATGACGAGACCGAACAACGTGTTTGGCTGACACATCCCATAGGACATAGCCAGCATTGCACACATGGCCTAACAAGAAGCACTGGCGAGAGACGAACTCGTACTTGCGACGGGTGTCGTCAGGGATATGGGAGTAGCAGGCAAGTTGGAGAACTTGTACATCTCACAGTACTAGTACAACTTGCTACTCCCGAACCATTGGCGTCTGTGCTAGCTTCCAAGCCGCACTGTATGTATCGCCTCCAGTTCGGAGCTGAACAAGTCATACATTCATACATGTACATAGATGGTACTAAGTCTTTTCGCCAGTCTAGGACACTACTCACAGCGGAGTTTAAAGCTTCCGTGGGAGCAGGCTTCATTCCAGTGGAGGAGTGTTGCTGTTGGTCATTTTTGAGGAGCCGAATTTAGCTTGAGTTGGACTCACCTCAACAGCAGCAGCACTACAGTGGAGAGATGCCGACAACCTTAATGTATTACCAAAAGTATATCTAGGCATTTCTGCTACGGTCTCTTCCGCTGTCAGACTCAGACTCAGAATCCGTGAACTCTGTGAACTCTGGTTGATCTTCATCATCCTGATCCTCCCCTTGTGATCCCCAGTCCTGAACACCGTGAAGTGCTTGTGTTGGCGGGTTCACCATGCCTCCCATATACTGATAGCCAGCAGGTCCTACTAAGCCAGCATTTTGAGGGAGGTCCTGCAAGCTCGGAAGCAATAGAACATCATCATCTTCAGGTTCCGTAACTCCCTGTGAAAGCAGGACTGTCAGGTCATCTTCACCTTCGATTGCGAGGAACTGCGCCAGTAACATCTGATATACATTCCAGAATGAATCCGACAACACTTGCGGTTTGCCGAGTGAGGTATAGAGATATTGTGCGCGTTGCTCGAATGAAGGTGGGACAAGATCAAAGACAGGATGATCAGAGGGAGCATAAATTGCTTCGACCTCATCAAAGAGCGCACTTGGCACTGGAACCTTGAGAAGAGTAAGTAGTGTTGAGCTGCAGTCATGGACGACATACTTTGAAGTCAAGTGAATTGAATTCGTGAGGTTTCGCACGAATGATTGCTGGAATGCCGTGAGGAAGAATCTTATTTTTGTCCCTGCGGGGAGTGTTATGGTTTCTACGATGAGCCCATGCATCAAGCTCAGCCTGGAGCCATGGAATTGCAAGCCAGCGGAACATGTAGCTAGATAGTAGATGGAGATTGTCAGTAAATACATATGCAAGGAAGTGATGCATACCTTTGCAGCGTGTTGTGAATGTCATATAGTCCCCTAGTGACACCTTCCTCCAGGATATTCTCAAAACCTGGAGCAAAGTCCCTGCGAAGCACAGACCACATGATTTCGGGCTTGATGTTCTGGTGCTTTCGCATCCAGCAGTGCTGAAGTGTTCCGTTGAGTGCTGGATCTAGGCGGTGTCAAATCATTGTTTGTGCATTGGCAACAGCAAAATTTTCGGAGCCTGGATCGCTCTGAGTGATCAAAGGTACAGCTGAGATCACAAAAAAAATGACATGATCAATGTCTGATCAATGTGAGGGGCTTGGTGACATACCTCCGAGTTTTCGGCAACAGTCAAGGTAGTATCTAGCAATAAGGTGTGGATTCTTGTTGGTCCACCAAACTTTCAGCCAATTAATCCAGCCAGTGAATGGATCGAGGCTGATATGCAGCCATAACCCAAAGCGCAGCCATTTGTCGTGCTGGTCTTGGGGCCAGACATCATTAACCCCCGCACACCAAAAACGCCTCCGTTTGAGACGTCCACGACGCCTAGCTTCCACAGCAGTTGGCTCTGTGATCTTGAGAAGCTTGGCGATCAGTTCGCTGTTCAAACATCGATTTATAGTGAACAGTACTAGCAAGTAGACAGCAACTCACTGGGGTACGTGAAAGCTGAACTGCTGGCGCAGGTCTCATCTGATGGCCTCGGCACCTCGGTGTGGAAATCGTTGTCGAATCTCCTGGACATGCTGTTCGATGGACTCAAGAGTATGTTGTTGTTGCCTGGTCCGTTTCCAGCCCCAGCTATTTCGCATCCGACGAAAGCTGACAACGCTAGCATGATAAATTAGTTGAAGTAGTTGCACTGGACATATGTAAGACACGAACCTGAGTCCATATTCCTCCTGGTCATAATGGTCTTTGAGGTGGTGCACGATGTCAACATCACTCATGTTGAGCTTGAAATAAAACTGAGCCGGATCTTGTATTTCCCTGGCAGGAGCTATGCTCGCTCAAAAATAAGTGAAACTGGCAGTGATTCAGGCTTAACACTCACGACATGGCTTATGCTGGTTGGTGCGCCGAGAATGATCAGTCATAATATTGGGAGCACGATCCTGCACTCGTCAACTTGAACGTTCGAGTTGTTTTGAATTCCATCACAGATTGCGCTGTCATTGCATTAAGGTACGATCAGCACCTGAGTTACTATCTGTAACCATTGGAGGACTCACAATTTGACAAGCAATACATCTTGAATATATCACTAGAAACATTAATATAAGTCTCTCTCAAGCAGTGGTTGGGGGTCTGACAGGTAAAAGCCAAACAAACACGCTTAGCGAAGCTGATACGAAGCTGATCACTCCCACTTTCCATATAGTTGGAGGAGTCCCTTGATGGAGCTGTTACATAAGTGATAGACGGAAGGAACCGGGTCCTGCCGGGTACTGCGGTGGTACCATTACCCCTGTCACGCATCCCAACTTCTAATCAAAATGTTTGTACCCCCCAAATCTGGGCATTCATTTTGATGTTTCTATGAATGGCATTGAAAGTAAGTTTTGCCCGCACGTGCAATAAGGGATGCTGCGTTCCATGTATGCATGGGTGGAGGACTCTGCTCTTTCATTTGTGCATTCTGTTCCGAATCGCCTTTTTACCATCCAAAAGTACTCGTACCAGGCGAACGCGACCACGCTATACCGATCCGTCCCATCCAACGCGCCAGCACGAAGACGTTCAGATTACCATTACATCCACTGGTATCCGTGTCCCTTTTCCCTGTGGATGTCTGAAACTATAGTCTATCCATGGTGCTTGTCCTGCAAATGCCAAATGTTTGGAATTCTGATACGATTTGGTGAAAAGTGCCCATTACATTTTTTGATAGCTGAGAAACTGTAGATGCTAGAATAGATGAGCGTGCAAAAATGACGCCAAAAATCATTCCCTTACAAGTTCGTGTCAGTCTCACTGCTTCAGCAAGTTGAGGTCTGAATATTTGAATGCAGAGGTGGAAATTCATCATGTTGTTGGATCGCATTGGAGCTATCTCCACCTGCAAAGTACGTCATATCACCGTCTCTGGTCCAAGTACTATATTTAACTCATTGCTGATGAGAATCTACTTCAAGTCCCTCCCCGTCGCAGCCTGAAAGTAGCATTTCGGAATGAAAAGGTACCAAGAAAGATTTTTACTCACAAATATTGAGCATGCTTTCGGGCAACAGGCATCTTGCGCGAACTATGAATACACGCCCAAAATCCACAAGTCGACCAGTCATGAGACCATAGACGAATGAAGATAAAAATATCTAGTTTGAAGTGGAACTTCAAAAAAGAAGTCTATATTCAACACGTGACTGTGACACACGCGTTAAAAACACCAGACCATTCAATTATGAGACCAACACCGTTGAAGACACTAACTTAGTAGTCCTTATTCTCCTCTTCGCCTCTCATATTCAACTTGATAATGTCGTCGCTTACCCCGCTCAAGGCATCTATGCTCAGTCTCAAGCCACATAAAAACGAAGCTGCGCTCCGGATTCGCAACAGTTCTGCTGCCCTCGTTGCTGTACTCTTATTCACGCATCTTACTCCGGCGCCATCGCTATGGACAGCTGTGGATGTCGTGTTTAATGATTCAGGAGAAGGAAAATCTGCGTTTTGGATGATGTGCGCTGCTGGTGAGTGACCTTCTTCTACGTTGTTAATGAAGTCGCTGATGGTAGTTCGCAGAGTTGGCCATACTGGGTCTCTTCACCCTGAACGCCCTTCAGGCAGCTATAGGGCTCATGTATCCATCAAAACCTCTCCCACTCGCACAGTCACCTTCGAAGAGCCTCAAGACACCGCAATCACACTTACAAAAACGCCGTAATGTGTTGTCACCTCACGTAAAGTCCTGGTATCTCCAAGCGAGTGTTCTTAACTGATAATAAATAGACAAGTCCACAGCCGCAACGCACTTTCTCCCCATACGTCTCCTCTCCAGTGTCAACGCCTTCTCGCACCCTCCAATACTCCATTCCCGGACCCACGCCTCCACCTTTTTCCTCACTGAACTCCTCGCTTGGTATGCCACAGACACCCTCCCCTTTATCTGCGTACCGAGGGAAGCATTCAACGAGTACAGGACGTAAGCCATTGCCATTCTCTCTATCCTTGCCTGGTTCTGATCGCTTCATCAGACTCGTTCAACGGTTCGATCCTCAGTAGACTCACAAAAGACGATGATGAAGATGAGGAGTTTATGTAGATTTGTGATGCGGTATTTTTGTTTAATATCATGTCCATTGCTATCAGCGTTTTTGCGTTCTTCCAGCGTGCAATCGGTCAAGTCACTCGCAAATGTGGGAATATTCGTAGTATGCAATTTGCGTGCAGGCATCCTTCCAATGACCATACGCATCGCGCAGGCTTGGCAATCCAGCATTGTCCCCAGTGAGTCATAGCGTGTCTTGTTCCTTGTGATGCACATCATGCATGGTGCGTATCAGTAAGGCCATCATATCACACTCACTAACAAATCGACTGATCTAGGACGGTGATTGCCGCCTGTGTCTCACTCCGAGCAGCCCTTCTGGGTATGTCGTGAGACTACTAACCCGCGGTGAATCAACACGTGTGATCTAAATGTTCCTCTTGAGATCATATAATGGCACACGAGACCATAGCATCCCCTGGCACGAGTACAGAGAACGCCAATCTGAGAGAATAAATGAAAGGCGTGTTCTCAGGAAGGTCACTGATTATCTATCTGCAGATGATTCTGATTCATGTTTGAAAACAAAATTCAAATAAGGTCAGTTGCGCCTTGGGGTAGGGGCAAAAGGGAACGAAGAATCGGCACGAGCGTTCACGTTGCATCCTACTTATCAGCAAGTCAAATCCAGTGAGTACACACGAGATAAATCATATTTCTCTCTTTCAAACCAATCACTTCTGATTTTTTTCTCCTCGACAGACATGATGACTGCAACAGCTACTCGGACTTTTTCAATTCCAAGACCATCTGAATCCGAGTTTCGCCGACTTCATAATTCAAGGCATGGCGAGATTGCCCAAGCTCTGGACATGGATGATGAGGATTTCACGGTGTTCAAGGTACGCCTGTTCTCTTGCGCCATTTTCCTACTGAACCCAGTATCCGGAATACAGAGACAAGTGCGTGAGAAGATGTATGCATCGCTCGATCCCTCGAAGAAATTCGACGAACAAGATCCTTCAGCCTGGCGAAGATTTGTACAATGGGTAGGTCAATCTGTTTACTGCTGCAACGCTTTTGTAATTCTAGCATCTACTTTTAAGGCTTATGAAACCATGCCCTCCCTGATTTCGAAATATGAAGATGCTTGGCCGGTTGAACTATATGTAAAAATCAGCCTCAGCAAGCGTATTGCGCACGAGCGCTTCCGATTCAGAAAGGCAGTGGCGAAGTATAAACAAACGATGACCATAAGGTCTTCTTCCTCTGCAGTGCGTCGATTATTCGCCTTCCCTTCTGTCCACGCTCATTATGTACAGCAGGGTGAAGCGGAGATGTCACCGACCGACCTGCCGCCCCCCTACGATGAGATAGATCGAGTCACGGACAGCGAGACTCCTGATGTACACATGCATCCGGATGCTGCTCCCGAAAACATCGAGAAATTTTTGAGATCCTGTGACTTTGATCTCGGGCATCTCACTAGTACTTTCGTCACCCGACGAGCAGGTCTTTTCAATTTGGGAAGACTAGAGCTTCTCGCGTCATGGCCTGCCGCGTTGAGACGCGACCACTTGGAGAGACACTTTGGCACTATGCTTGATGATGTCGAGATAGAGGTTTTGAACAAGCGGTTTGTCGAGATGAGCCATGTTCAGATCTAACTTTGGGTTGATTTGTATTCACAATCGAAATGCAAATTAGGCTATCTACTTTGGCTGATCATCTTGCATTCAAAGTGTTGTTCGTTGATTCAGCGCATTTGCTGCCTCGTTTGTGACTTTCTCCCCTGGACGTAAGTACGACGACTGAATACGTACTCAGGAGTCAACGAGCGATGTGAACTGCGGCGAGGACATGGACCTCGACCGTTGGCGTAACCATACTACATTCAGAATAAAAGGCTGGAAACTATGGAAAGGTTGTACCAACGAAGCTTCCATCGAAACGACGACTGATGGGCGTCGAGCCTGGATCAAAACTGAGTATAGATAGACTCCGGGCCCATGTAGTAGCTTATGTCAGCGGATACTTGATGATCAAGCTTCTTCAGATCTTTGTTATTCGAACTTCTCGCCCGTCCTGGCCAGTCCGGCCCCCTGACCGAGTTGCCAACTCATGTTATACTAACTGCGGAAGGAGTCCTTCAGTTCTCCACAGGAATAGGATCACCGAAGGTTCTTGCAGCAGTCGAAGAGAAGACTCGGCGAGATGTGCGGCGTTACTACTAGTGACTAGTACCAAATCAATACAGCGATGCTTTGCAAGACTTCAAACTTCAAGAATCAAGATATATGCACAACTCGACACGCGGTAAAACAATGTTAGGTGTTTAGTCATGCGTCGCGCTGACATGTCCCTTGAGAAGCCTACCAAATTTGAAGTTCGTGACGTGGTGAATGTTCGTGGTCGTATCCTCATGGCAGAACTCCGAGCCCCGGATGCTTCCAGTTATGTTCCACCACTGCTGCTCACTAGGTTGTATTCTGTTGTAGCCGGCAAATACACTCCGGATGACATCAAGTTGCGACGGGAATGCATCGTGAAAGCCTGCAAAATATTGGTTTATAAGTTTTTCATTCGTCATGACTTCACCTGTTCTAACATTTTCAATTGTATGGTAGCCTAGGAAGAGAGAATATCGCCATTTTCTTCGGATATACTATGAGAATGGACAAATAGAATCACCGAGTAACTTATGCTACCGATGGACCAGTGTAGTCAGGCCATTCCTTCTTTTTCAGGCCGATGGGCCGGACACCGCGCTGGCAGAGGATCAGTATGGAGAACGGGTATATAATATGCAAGGCATATCAAGACTGAGAGACTTTGTCTTTTCTCGACAGCAAACTGCATCATGGCCCATGCAGAGCTTAACCGTCTGCAAGCATGTTTGAGCTTCGCACTCGACACACTCCGCAAGGAGATAGACAACTCTCAACTTCCCCCCCTGAGCCAACAAAGCTCAGTAGCACATCCATTGGATGACCCAACAACATACCTACCTAGTACGGGGTTGTTTGAAGCTCGTCGCCTCTCTTTAGGTACGTCATATTTTCTCTAATATGGACCAATGCATAACCCAAATTATCTATCAGCATGTCTGGTTGGTCGCTAACTGTACTCTATGTTTTATTCATCTGAGTATCTCTTCTAGGGAGAGCTGAAGAACCTTATCCAGTCGCCTTTGGATAAGATCATGGACGAGAGGTTCACGATATATGGTGTTGCCTGCACCGACACCCTTATCAAGACCGGCATTATCGACTACCTGTCTGATGTGCCAAACCCCTCCCAAGGTGTACCGGCTGCCGAACTGGCCTCAAAATTTGAACTCGATTCTCAAAAAATTGTTCCCATTCTCCGTTGTTGTGCAGCCAGCGGTTGGGTCAGGGAGACTCGTGATTCTTCATTTGCTTTGAACAGATGCGCGCGTACTTTCATTGAGGGTAACGCTGGTCGGAGACTGAACTTTTCGTATGTTTTTTCACTGCAACTGCGCTTGCCAAGGCTAAATATCGAGCAGTATGCCTGGGTTTATGTCGATAATAGAAACTATACCTCATTGGGTGGCGGAATCGGATTGGAAGTTGTCACGTTCTCCAGAGCAGACTGCTTTTCAAATCGCGTTCAAAACACCCTTGGTGGCATTCTCTTGGATTATTGAGAATCCAGATGTCCTCGTTCCAATTGCGGATCACCTTCAAGTCAGTGATTCTCCCAGTGTTAGAGAATTGCAGAGCACTTATCTAACTTTTGCTGTTTTAGGTCTTTGGTGACATGTCTACCCCGAGTATTGTGGCGGACTACCCATGGGAACAGTTGCAAACCCCCGTCATCGTTGATTGTGGAGGAGGGGAGGGCGGTCTAATTTCGTCTATCCTAGATGCGTAAGTTGGCGTACGTATTCCTTTCCAGAGGTATCTCAATCATGATAGGCATCCTTCCTTCCGAGCCATCGTGCAGGACATGGAGAATGTAGTCGCACTGACAAGTTCGATCATGGAAGATCGCCGCCCTCGCGACGTTGCAAATGGTGTACTCAAGGTGGAACCCCATGACTTTTTCCAGCCTCAGCCTCGGATTGGAAACGAGTATAGCTTTATCTTGCGTCATATAATGTGAGTGCTCATTTCACTTACCCTGAATTTGCTCATAACAGTCTTGTGCCAAAGGCATGATTGGCCGGACAAAGAAGCGGTCGGTGTAGCACATCCTACTTCAATGACATAGCTGACTTTAACTTAGACAACGATACTGGGACATGTAGCTCGTGCACTGGGTCCCAAGGTCAATAGCTAAATTTACAGATTAATGCGCTATGTCTGATGGATTTTACAGTCCAGGATACTCATCATCGACATGGTAGCTGTCCCGAACGTAGATTCGACTGCTACGAGCGTGCAATCATTGATGCTTGATAGCGGAGCTAAAGGTCCCGACTACAGGATTCCATCGCACTTTGGTTCAGCGTCTAGAATCGTAAGCGGTTCTTCTGTGCACATGATGACCATGATAAACGGTTGCGAGAGGTCGTTGGTACGTGCAGAACAAAGTTTGACAATATGCCACTAATGATTGAACAGCGTGAGTGGGAGAAATTGGTAAAGGGATGCGGGCTCCGTATCACGAACGTTTACCCGCTGCGGGCTCACACTTCCATTATTGAATGTGCACTTGATACACGAGCATTGCTGTAAAAGAATCCCGGAGTAATGTCACATCGAGATTTCCCATGCTGGTATTTCCAGGTGCACGCATCATACGTTGCTTCCAAGGCGGATTGCCGCACAAATTCAATAGATTTTCCGAAAGTTTTCGTCGTGGCCCTTGAGCCTGGCAAGATTTTTATCCTGATTGCTCACCTGACGAACATGGACTTCTATTCCCAGGTCGAGTTGTTCAGTAAGGTACGAGTAATGTGTGTGCTCTTCCACAGATATGATCTTCAGGGAATCTCGAGACCTTCTGCAAGTAAAAACATACACGAGACGAAGACCCGATCAGCGTCATGTACGTTTCAGACGATGGTCCACTTATGTGGAATCGTGTACCCACCAGAGCATCGATATCTAGCCTATGTTTTTATCAGGATCAATGACGATCATCAAGTAATTGCCAAGCGCGATCTCGTATCTTTCCTCCTCATACCCGCTCTCTGTGATACTATATGCAAGTAATCGTGCCTACCCTCGTGCGCAACTTCATTTCTGGACCCCTTTGACCAGGGGGGGGGGGGGGATAGCAGAGCATTTGTAAATAACGCCTCGACTGCAGGGAACATCCCATGTCCACAGATAAGTAGGGCATGAGTCCCGTCATAGAAGCGGACGTCAAGGAGTGTGAAATCCTCTGGGGGTAGCGATCTGCAGTGTCGATCAAGTGGGCTTGCAAATGAATGACTTGATGGCTTTTATACAGATAAGCGCGCTGCCACTGCGGGAGGCACATGAATCTGGTCGGTCAGGCCAAAGTCGGAAGAAGACAGTACTATTCAATAACGACACAACACAAGTCATCCAGACGTCTATCATCGTACAGTGCATCAAACTGAAATCACCTACTTGGGATCGAAACATATAAGAGGGGTCAAATCGCAAAAATACCTGACATAAGTAGTTGAAGCTGCGAAGGGAAATATATCAGGAGGCTGATCTATGGCATGTAGTACCAGTACTCGTAGGGTAGCCAATCTTATGCACAATCGCTATACAAGGTTGGGATCTACTACTACTTTGAGGAAAGGCATAAGTGCAACATATTCCGCTCGTTGCTCCTCTGTGGTAATCGCTACAGCGCCGAAATTCAGGTTCTCCAGGGAACGCTCTGACTGTGCCAGAAATCCCTTGAACTCTTCATGGGGCCACATTGATGTATTCCAAACATCAAGTGAGCGCAGATTGGGGAGTGAGAGAGTATTGAATACGCCGGATAGTGGGTTACCAAATATCCAAGCCCTGCCACAGAGATGCAAGGATTCGAGTGTGGGGTGCGTGAATGGCTCCAAGGGCTGTATCTGGGAGACGACTATGCCAGTCTTTAATGAGGAGAGGTTGGGACATAGCTGGAGCAGACGGATGAATGCATCTTGTTTATCTACGTAGATCTCGACTTCTGTCAGTTGGGCCCACATGGGAGCGAAAGAAGCCAGCAGCTCGAGGTCAAACCACCACATCCCTGGAAACTTGAGACTGGTCAACGTAGACGGCAGTTGCGAGATGGATTGTGCAATAGCTGCGGTATGACCCACAATGCTTAATTCCTGAAGTGCTGGGAAAAAATTGAATGAAAATGCAGGTTCGTCCACTCCGTGAAAATCGATGTAGAGAGAAGAAATTTGATGAATATGAGGTTGAAGAAGGCTTTGTGCTTGTCGGGTCCCGTTACCGTATAAATGGAGCGCCAGCGAGAGCGGTTGACCTAGGGTTCGCTTGAGCCATGCCTCATAGCAGAAAACTCTTCGTTGCCAGTCATCGTGCTGGACTTCCAACCGCAGGCTGCACCATAACCTGGGCATGCCCACAACAACCTCCCTCCATCGTCGACATATTCTTGTCAACAGGATGGGAGCCAGCCTTGACGCAGGCGACAAATACTCGTCTTCTGGGAGACAGTAAACGAAAATGTGGGATAGGATTTCAGTGGGCAAGCGCGATAGAGCCGACGATCCGAGTCTTTCGTGCAAATTGATGGACTCGATGACTTTGTTCTTCTCTTCGACGAGTTGCCCGTGAATGTTTTGGATACTCTCCATAACTGCTTTCAGTGTATCCAACTGCTGCTGGCGTTCAGTGAGGATGGCGTTAAGGCTTCGGCCTTTGAGCGTGAGTAGTGCATGATGATTATGACTTGGGATGGTGGCTGTGGAGTTTCCGAGGTCTGCGATCTGTTCGTGGTGACGTGGTCAATGACGTATCGGATATGAATACCTACTGCCTAGACCTACGGTTGCTTGTGAGCGTAGCTTTGAAGCAATTGTAAGTTACTATTCGGTATGTTTATTATTATGTAATACTTCGACACTCACTATGTTCTGCAATGCACCGATTACGTCTGAAACCGCCGTGGAGAAATTTACATTTGAATCGACTGTCTGCACATACATGTTACAGTCGTCGGTCATGATCGTTCAAGGAACTTAGAGATCATGAAATTCGGAACTTCACGGCATTTAAAGTACAGGAGCTTACAGTAGGCTGCCTGAAGCTCCCCCATATGTATGTCTGTCCTCTGGTATCTCGGACCCCAGCTGACCGCTGCTGCACTGCCAAACTTTATCTCTACGACGAAAAGTTGATAACGACCTGATGGATAAGAATTTTTTCATCCGCCTTACAGCCTCCCCGAGCTAATTATGGAGACGGACTCGGATACCATGCTTGGTTTCAAGTGCGAATTAATATATATGCTCCATATTGTTTAACACTCATTTCCGCAGGTATCTTTTAACAACAAAAGTGAGTCAGTATACTCTATGAAGAGGACTCCGACGTAGGTGCCGTGGCTGCCACTACTGGTAGATGTGTCGTCCAGCGTCATACCATCATTTTCTCATTTCTCCCGCCGCTTCCAGTACGAGAATTACAATCATGCCTCCGCAAATGACATTCTCTACCACAATATTGGAAAACGGGTCCTCGTGGGATGAGCTCCCCTGTTTATTTCTGTTGAATTCTAAGGCTACTGGCACACTCTCCACTACGTCGAGGGAAGGAATGAGGGCAACGTACTTTGCTCGCTGCACATCCATCACCGTAAAACCACGGAAACTCAGGCGCTCCAAGGGACAATTTGACCGTGCAAAAAGATCTATCAACTGCTTATGAGGCCATCTAATCTCGTCAGCGGCCCAAACACAGGCATCAAACATGCGCAAACTGGGGAGTGATAAAGCATCGAACAAGTGAGCTAGGAACGCCTCCTCGTCAGCACAATTCAAGCACAAGGATTGGAGGTTGGCGTGTGTGAATGGTTCCAAGGTCTGTTGACGATCGAAATTTGCTTCAACCGTCAACGAGGAAAGGTTGGGGCATAAACGGAGCAAATGGAGGAATGCATCCTGACGAAAAAGCTGATCTTGACCTGTGTCAGGTGGGCCCATACGGGATCGAGAGAAGATAGAAGATTGATGTCAAACGGCGAGTACATGATATCGAGAACGTGCATTGTGGATGGGAGTTGCGAGATATATTCCATCATAGCTGGAATGTCACAACCATGCATGTTTAGTATGACCAGCTCTCGAAGTGCTGGCATGTCTTTTAACAAAAGTTGTGGTTTGCCCGCTCCGCGGGAAAAACATATGGAGAGAAATGAGATTTGATCCATGTAAGGCTGGAGAAGGTTTCCTAAGAGCACAGTTGAGTCGTAGCGCTCGAGTGCTATTGAGAGCGGACGTCCTCGTGCCCGCTTAAGCCACGAGTCATAGTGGAAAACTGCTCGTTGCCAGTCTCCGTGGTCGACATCCCCCTCCCAGACTCTTTTGTTGTTGTAGTAGTCATCGTCGTTGTTGCGGTGAAATACAAAATCCTCTCACCTGGCTGTGGTGACGTTGAATTCAACATGCAACCTGCACCATAGACTGGGCATATCAACAGCAACTTCCCTCCATGGTCGGCATATTCTGGTCAACAACATGGGGGTCAGTTTCGATTCGTGTGACAAGTATTTGTCTTCTGGAAGACAGTGATGAAAAAATTTGGTGCAAGACTTCAGTGGGCAAGCGCCAGAGAGCCGATCTGAGTCCCTTGTGGAAAGTCATGGACTGCTTGATATTTTCCTTCCGTTCGACGAGTTGCTGGTGTAAAATTTTGATATTGTCCATGACTGTTTCCAGACCTGAGATCTCATACGACACTGCATCCAGCTGCTGCTGACGTTCAGCGAGGATGGTGCTGATGCTCTCGCTGTTGGAATCGGTGGTGGGGAGGTAGGTATTCGGGACGCTGACTCGGAACAACGGGGTGGTTAGGTCTGACATCTATGAATGGTCAATGTCACATCAGATATCCACAGTGCACATAGAGTCAAAGATATACTTACAACTACCTGTGAACGCAGCTGAAGCGAAAAGTTATTACCTGCAGAGAAGAATGGAAAGATCAGCACTTACGATGTTGTGCAGTGCATCGATGATGTCTGAGGCCGATGAGAGATTGTCTTTTGAGTTAAATGTCTGCATGTTGTTTGCTAGCGTGTGGGTCAAGGAACAAAGTTCGGAAGACAACGAATGAACAGGAGTCGACTTGGAGTTGGCAATTTTATGACCGCACCGTGACGTTTATTGAACCGTGATGTGACCAATTCAACGAATGACTCGCAGCGACACAGTCAAGGCTATTCAAATCAGTGTCGATTGCTTTCATCGTGATTATCCAAGAACCACTCATCTGCACAGTAACCTTTGGAAGGGTAATGCTTTGGGCAACTCAATTTACCAGGTCGTGACAACCGAAGGTACGAAGTGAGTTTTCCTTGTCCCCTACTGTGGTCATGTTTTTGATGGTATGGCAGGTATGAACACTGTCAGTGGGTCATTGAATACGTATTGAAAGCACCAAGTTCCATATCAGAGGGCCGGTCTCCCCCAGGCAGCATTGGACACCTCAAGCTGAACAATACGAAGCTGCCCGTACTAGCTTTGCGTCTTTTCATTTCCTCTAAATCCACATCTTTCATCTCAACACACCTGAACACGGCCACAAACGCAAGCGTACCATATGTCTTCAGCGCTCTGAGCGCCAGCACAGAGAGCATGGGAATAAGATAGATGATGCTGATGGGCCTCTCGCTTGATGCATACACCCGCATATCTGTATGCGAGCAGCTGCGCTCTTCTGGAAGTGCATCGCTCTGGCACAGTTTTCGGATATTCGATTATCAGGATCGAAGCGCCGAGGTTCTCTACACATAGCAGCGCGCCCGACTAGTGGGACTACGTTGGAACTTGGGAGAGTTCAACTTTCCTTTCTAGTAATAAACAAAATACATGCAAACAGGACAAGGAACTCGACGCCTTACTAACGGCTTCTCAATTCGGAATCAATCTCGAATATTACAGAATGTCGTCAATCGCCATTCAACCAAATACCGGGTAACTTCTAGAAGACACTCGTATCATCGTGGACATTACAGACGTTCGTTATATATTGTCACGGACATGTATATAAATGCTGGTTAGAGTCGCTCAGACTTCAGCAAACTCCTCCAACTTCAATCAATAATAACTAACAAAACACCTTCTCTCGACATCTACTATTTCTGCACTTAATCATGTCTCTAGTGCGCACATTCTACGATCCATTCACCGAGTTCGACAAGCTATTTGACGATGCTTTCAATGCTCGTTTCCACCCCTCCCCTACCATCGAGGGTAATACTACCTTGACTCAACGCCGTGATCGGGCATTCCCTAGGTAAGCATAATCTAAATCTCAATGTAAGTTATGTCGTTGACTCGTATCAACACAGAATGGATCTACACGAGAACGCTGAGACCAAGACAGTCACGGCGACATTTGAACTTCCTGGCATCAAACAACAGGATGTCAATGTCGAGGTCCATGGAAATCGCCTGACAATATCCGGAGAGTCGAAATGCTCGGATAATCACAACAAGGGCAGCTATGTGGTGCAGGAGCGCTCTTATGGCAAATTCTCCAGGACCCTTCAAATTCCTCAGGGAATCAAGGTGAGCACACTAACATGTGGATTCCTTGTAGCGATCCGGTGCTGACAGTTATTGTACCCTCCAGGCTGAGGATGTCCACGCAAAGATGGAGAATGGAGTGCTTACTGTGTCCTTCCCGAAGGCTGGACCGGACCAGCAACCCCAGCGAATTGCGATCGCGTAACGCGGTGGATTTGCTTAGCCCCACCCATTATCAAATTTGTATCATTAGCGTAGTGCGAAGGTGTAACAAAGGTGTAAAAGTAATAGTGTAGTATATGTACAACAGTGGTTACCGGGCTCACCTGATCTTTTTTTTGGATCGAAGTATTTTAGTCATGCTACCAAGTGGACGCCATTGAAACATTATGTATTCAAAAGCAATTCTCTTGTTCATCAGAGACGGACAAAAACAGAGGCCATAAAACTGTGCCATCCAGTGCACTTTGCGCTATATCATGTCAGACCACCTCGAGTACAAACTAAGTCTACGAATTCATCATCGCTCGGATGTGTGCCTCTCTTGTTGTGTTCACGACTTCAAACGAGTAGTGAAATGGTTCAGGGCGTCTTCGGCAGAGTCAGTCGCAGGTTATTGAATACATACTGGGTCACCTACGTAAGTAAACCAGTGGTGAACTCTGGCTTCACCTCAATCCTGTCTCCGTTTGAGTCTTTGGCATGATCGATGCGCAAGACGGCGAGTATAGCAGCAGCTGCGCTCCACAGACCGTTCTCTGCAAACCAACGACCTGCCAAAGGCATTTGTCACAACACTGCCAAATCAGCCATGAATCAGCCTACCAGGACAAATACGCCTGCATGGGTCAGTGGATGATTGAAGATGATAGTAAGGTTGAAAAATTCACCTGCCATGACCAAAGGCAAAATGGTTGACGAAAGGGTTCTTCAGCTTCCCATCGACGGTCAGATGGCGGCTAGGATCGAAGCGTGATGCATCGGGAAATATGTCTTCATCTCGAGACAGTGCCCTGAGCAATGCTCAGCTCAACCCATTACATGCACTCTAGCCTGACATACCACTGATTAACCATTACTATTGCACCTGATCGAACTACATATGAGTCAACGATAACTCTGACTCGTACGACTTCGAACCTTTGGGTATAAAGTACCCATCGTAAACATCATCATTTGATGTCGCATGTGCGATTCCTGTGTAAGAGGTCAGCCATGCAAACACAAAGCTATATTACCACCGAATAACCTAGGGGGCCGGGAGGATTCCATCTCAGGACCTCGCGGAGAATGGCATCAAGGTAGGGCAGTGACGCCCTGTCATCAAGGCACGGCATGTTGTCATGCCTCACAGCCTGGTCAATTTCTGCACGAGCATGGGATTGGACCTCAGGATAGAGCATCATAGCCAGCAGGAATGTCTGCAATACGGATGCAGTCTGCGAGACAACGAAGTAAGAATCAGAACTGTTTCAAGTGCTCAAGTAGCAACTCACGGACTCCATGCCAGCTAAGATGCCGTCTTCTCGTCAATGAATGAACTCTGTCCTGATAAAAACAAACTCTGACCTACGTATCCCGTCAACGCAACAGCCTTCATCATGTCTTCGTCAGTGTCGTCGTGAGCTTGACTGAGAAAGTCAGTGACTAATGAGCGCGAAGCAGTACCATCTGCCTTCATGCAAACTGATTAGGCAGAATTTCCATCCATAAGTCCGTGCGAACGTACTATCTGTGCCTTCACTTCATTAAAGGGCTCATTCAAAAGTTGATGACATAATTCTCTACAATGTCCCATCAGGGCAAATGCTCCACCAAAGCACCAAAAAGGCAACTTTTCGACTGCAACCTCATGCTGAATGTTCAAGATGATGTCGTCGACAGAGGCACTCACGGAAAGGAAAGGCTGTGAACATGGCAGCCTTCTCGGGAGTGGTAATCTGTTTGCCGATATCAAGGAGTTCGTGCGCACGGGAAAGAAATGAGCTTTCATGAGTGAGATGTCCGTATGTCACGGTCATGATTACGGATCCCGAGTATCTGTTACAAGGATTGATCGTCAACTGGACCATACGTCACAACGACATCCTTGGATTAGGTACGAACGCTTCAGTGTGTTGCCGCAGTAGGTCACTAGTGGCACCTAAGAGATCAATGACTAGTTCATTTGCATGGCGAGAGTATATCTCGTGGTACGAGATTGAAACTTCGGCCCTAAGGACTTGATGGTAGATCTTGCGATGTTGTCGTAAGGTCTCCCCATACGGAAGCATCACAGAATTGAAATCCAGTCCAGCTCTGCATCGGCAGCGGATGAAGAACAAATTGAATGAAGACCGGCAATACGTACAATTTGTTGGTGCGAACAACGGGACGGGTGGAGTAATTCGCAGAACGCTTTTCCAGCAACTCCTGGGCGATGGTTTCGGAGTTTATGATGATCATGTCGATCCCAAGTATGCGGGAGTGGATGATTTTTCCTACGATCAGGCATGAAGTTGAATCCAGGAGCTTGGAAAAGAGCTACTAACCATATGTCTTTCCCCATGCAGTATATGTGAGCCAAGGACGTTTAGTATTCAATTGCAGCGCGTTACCCAGAAATGGTATGGGCCGAGGGCCGGGTAGCAGAGGTAAAGGGTAGACACGTCTGCGAGACAGACCCAAAGCGACAACCAGGGCAATAATGCACGATATCCCTAGAGTGAAGAGCATAGGAAGGGATTATAGTCGAGCATAAGGCATGCTGCAATTTGAAGTTAGTTCGTCTTGTCATATCGGCAGCTTGCTGCCTTCGCGTGAAAAACTGATAGTTCAGCCTGATGAGTCTACATAGTACCCGCGCTATCTTGGGATTATCGAGCAGCGTTTAAACTCCGCCCGAAGCCCCAGAGCAGCCGCTGGGTGACGTTCTCCGTTTTGTAGTGCTTCAAATTGTGAGCTAGCGAATTCCAGCAGTCGATAGACTTCTGGTGAAACGACATGTAGCTACATCATGTCGTACAGCTGAGAAACACTCACCTATAATCTAATCATTGGTATTGCTCCCGTCCACTGCGTCAGACTGCTCTGCTTTAGCACGCTACTTATTTTCAAGACTCTAGGACAGACACCATTCTTTTGTGACTGCGTGTATTCATTGGTGACTAGTGACTACTCGGGTGCCGAAGACAGTGCACTCTAAGGTGGGTTACAATGCTCCTCGGCGTGGAAGACCGAGGTTAACAGAGGTGACAACTAGCCGTGCTGTGCGGCGCTGCACACAAATGTTTGGAATAGTTGCATCAATTGGTGGCATATTGACAGGCTCCGACAACACGAGGACTAGGTCGTCCCACAGCCGCACTGCCTGCTACCTATTCAAAGTTGAAACGATCATGCCTCATCGAGCTTGATTTTGACACCAGAATAGTAGAGAGTCTGCTTTGGGGTTTAAGTTACTACACCCGGGGCCCGAGGTACGCATGGATACCCATCTTTAGCAAGCTCTGATCTGTAGGTGAAGCTATTCTACCACCATACCATTCGTCCCAGACTCCCACGTTCCGTCCGCGTGTACTGGGCAGTACCCGGATAGCCCTCGAGACCTCACCCATCATGTCATACTCTATCGTAGGCATCTATTATACTCTCGGAAGGGATTTATTTACTGATTCTCATCTACTCACTGATCCAGATGCCATCGTTTATCTAGTACAATGTCATTCAATCAGAAATGATCTTGGGTGAGGTATCTCTTTTGAACGCCAAATAACTTCTGGTACATTCACCCTTTGAACTGCTACCTCAACGGCAGATTCGTTTAGCCATCCTTTCTAGCGGGTTAGTAACAACACTGCTCCCGACACTGCTTCTAGCGGCGCTGTTTCCCCTAGAATGCATGCAATATCGTTGAGGATGACATATTCTCTGATGCTACTCTGGAACCATACGATAAACGATCTCTGTCGACCAATTTCGGCCGTTTCCTTCCGGAATATAAAAATAGGTCTCCCTAAGGTGATTATGTTCCAAGCATAATTGTCTGCTAGTGCAACCTGTGAGCAATTGCCCCATCACGATCATCGAGTCTAGCCTGCCACTCGAATGCTGTCCCCAATATTTACGCCCCGATCGGGTTGGGTTCCCGCATGGATAAGAAGGTGCGTGACGTGTATGCGAGAACCCTGCTTCTTCACTTATCAAATGATGTATTCGGCAGTCGATCTTGCAGCGGTCATGAGGCTGCAGCAATTAACGGTGCGTTGCTTTCTTAACACGAAGGAGAGATAATATACCATGTCCCACCAGTACCTATACAGTACGTGCTTTCTAGCATGCCTCTTCCTCGTTCTAACTTGACAACTCAGTGTCGATAACAGCGTTCTGGGTAGGCTTATCCCGACTCTTCCGAGTCCCGTCCGCTGTTAAGCTCGTTTATCCAGATCTATGAATATGCTTGTTCCTTTCACGAAGAGGTAATAACTCGTGTCGTTATACACCTCGGGTTGAATATTGAACACTGTTCAAAGTGGGAGTTTCTACGTCGGTCGCGCTGGACCAAAGTAAAAGTCCTTTACATCATTACACGATATCTCCCCTTTTTTCTCATCACCATGTACCTATGTTGTGCGTTGATGAGCTCCAGTATAATCTTCCCAATAATAAACTGACATGTTGTGTTTCAGTGAACCTCACCCCGACCGAAAACACCAATGTATGTGGATGTACAGCGGACTTCGACTGATGCTCACTGCATGATTTCGTCAGAAATGTAGGATATTAATCAACATTTACTCATGTACGTGCACGGTACATACTCCATACACTTCCTTGTCGAGTGCTGCTCTTTCCTTTCATAGTTGTCAGCCAGATATCACTCACTTTCTCTGAAAGTATTTCTTCTTCTTACACGACATATGCGTATTCCTCATCCTATTCAAGGTTTCTTTGCGCTCAGAACATATGCGCTCTGGGACAACAATAGAATCGTACTCTTAGGCCTGCTGTCCACTGCTTTCGTGAGTCCCATGCCCTCAACACACTAGTGTTCATGGTTGATGAATCAGTCAGGTTATGGTCGTAACATCCGTTGGCATTCGTTTTACCATTATTGCCACCTCAAATAGTCTGTGATCTCACCTTCCCCCATTACTGTTGGCACATATTCACTCCACTTTCACAGTCACGACTAGTACGATACCAGGCATCCAAGGCTGCTCCTGGAGCCCGAGCGGTGTCTTATACTTGATGTTGTTTATTTTCTTATTTGTGTTTCAACTGGGTGTGTTTCCGAGAGCTGGGATGACGAATTGCACACACACGCTGACTGATGCTTGCCCCAGGATTAGTATCCCTCACACTCATACGTGTCATACAGAGCTGGCGGTCGTCAAAGGGCCATCTGTACGCCGCCCTTGTGAAGCATAACATATTCTACTATACATGCGGTCTCCGTGAGTCCGTACTCATGCATATTTCTGCGCTCATTGGTGATGATTGTCGTCCCGAAAGTTTTTTCTGCCATAAATGTCATCATGCCAGTGCTATTTCCCAATGTGCGTACTCTTCTTGCTACGCATCAATGTGATCGAGTCGTTGATATTCCGCGCACACAGTCCGCATACTACATCGTCCTGGAAGAGTATGTACCTCCAACTTCTGCTACGAATTCCTGCTACTGATAACATCCCAAACACTTTCAGCCTTCAGGTATGTATCCTTCGAATCCTCGCCACGCGCATGCACCTCCATCTCTGGCATATCGACCAGCACATGCGCGACTCTGATGCCGTCATATGCACTTCTATGTTCGACATGTCACCTGCAGACCTTATGGTGTAATGACTTATCGTGTAGTTTATCTGTCGCGAGATTTGGACTAGTAGATGACTGGTTGGGGTGGGACGTACTTGACTTTACATGATAATGCATTTATGTCACATACACAAATATTATAACACGAAATCACAGAGCTCATATGTAATCAGAGAGGCCCTGCGGGCGCAGATTATGGTCATTCCCCTTTGATTCCCCTAGGTCTTCATGCATACAATTAGAAGGTATATATATATCCGTTACTGCCAAGGTAGTAGTGCTACTATTCAAAATGCGAGACTGGAACGCGGGCTGAATGAGTCATGTTTGGTTTCGGTTAGACGCCTGCCCATTTCACAACTCGTGTATCATGACTCACAAACATATTCTATTGAAGGGTTGGCGAAGGGTAAGTATGGGCTACAGCATAATCTCGTTATCATCATGTCATCAACTACGTAGTACAAAACGACTGTCCGAGTCTATCCAAGTTAAAAGTAAAACGAGCAACGCATAGGATCTGTTACTACTGAGAGGGAAGGAAAAAGGGTACCGTATTCTTCTAGCTGCTGACGCGTAGTTATTACTCCACCGCCAAAAATCAAACTCTCGAGGGGACACCGTGATCGTGTCAAAAATCCCTTGAACGCCTCATGAGGCCATGGTCCTACATCGCGAGCCTCGATCGCGCGTAGATTGGGGAGAGTGATGAAATCGAATAACACGAGACTTCCCATCCAGTCCAGATGCAAATCGCCAGATATGCGCAAGGATTGAAGTTTGGAGTGCGGCAATTCTTCCGGGGTCTCGATCACCGACGAAAACATTCCAATTATCGTCAATGACGAGAGGTTGGGACACAGGCGGAGCAAGCAGGGGAAGCAATTTAGTGCGTCTACCACGATCTCGAGATTCGTGAGATTGACCCATGCGAGAGGATTGAAACCAGATAACATTTTGAGGTCAAGCCATAGGTCCGTTAACTTGAGAGTGCGCATGCTGGGTGGCAGTTGCGTGATAGAGTGGGCGACCGAGTGGGCGATAGTTAGTGCAGGATTAGAACCCGTCGTGTACATAACCAGTTTCTCAAGTCCCCCAAAGTCCGCCGCCACCACTGGACAGGAGCTGGCACCGAAGGATAACCCAAAAGACAGAGACGAAATTTGATTGACGTATGGCTGGAGCAGGCTTCGTAGCTCTTTCCCGTCATCGTTATGACACTCGAGTGTCAACGACAGCTGACGTCCTCGTGATCGCTTGAGGTAAGTGTCATAGCAGAAAGCTCTCTGCTGCCAGTTACCGCGCCCGACTTCCAATCGCAGCTTGCGCCATAGACTCGGCATGTCCAATGCGATCTCCCGCCATCGTCGACATACTGTGGTCAAGAGCCTGGGATCCAGATGTGGCGCGGGCGTCCGGTCACTGTCTTCTGGGATGCAGCACAGGAAAATTTGGGCGAGGATTTCCGTGGGCAAGTGCATAATCGTGACCTTGTCTTCGACGAGCTGCTGGTGACGATAGCTGACACCGTGTTGGTTTGTGACCTGTTGCCCGACTACATGCCCCTGCTGAAGCGAATGTTTATTATTATATTCAGATGCCAACACCTCCAATGCAAGCACTTACGATGTTCTGTAGAATATGTGAGCCTGCTGATGAATGGACGTTTGAGTGGGATGTTTGCATATTAACGCGAGAGAGGTTTGGTTGTTGGAGATGCAGATTGAAAGCGGAAGTTCTGTCGACCGTCGCGTCCCTATTTAAATCAAAACGCCACACGTCCACAACGAAGACGCTTTGCTATTGTAGTTTCCCCATAGCAGGTCCTATGTAAAACACCAGCCATCCACATCTGGAGACCTTGCATTGTTGCAAAGGGAGTCAATGCGAGCGCTTGTGGAATCTGTGGAGGGTGACCTTGCCGGTGATTTCGACACACTTGGTCGGCATCTTCCGATGTGGACCACGACTCATGGTTATCGAAGTTGTGACCTTTATTTCGCCCTATTGTAGTTTCGAGTTTTGAGTTTTTGGTTTGATGGGCGTGAAGATACTCACGAAAATTAGGCTTCGACTCTCCACACTCCTGCCGTACGCATTGAACAGTTGATTCCCTTTTCGTCAATCACATCTCTTTCACTGTTGATTCTTGAATCTTAGTAATGACACACCTAAACCTCAACAGTCACGTTCTTGTTTAAGTTGTGAACAGTATGCCATCCTCATTTTCCTGTTCCAATATTAGTGGGAACTAGAACACCGACTGAATATCAAAAAGTGAAATTAATACAAAGCGACTTGACGAGTGTCTCTGAGCTCCGAGTTGACATTGAACAGCTGACGATGTGCTTCCTCAGAAGAGTAAGCATACTGGTCGTCGTTCTAGTAATGCCACTGTCTCAGCCATGGCTATGATCCGAGAAGCAAATGTGATGGGTCGAAGAATTCAGGGTACAATGCACATATTGATTGAAGGGATGTTGAGGTATATATATGGATCAAACAGCTTGGATCATCGCCACGTGGACCCGTGCAACCTATAGCCACTTTTACAAGTGAAGCGTAAGAATTGAAGTTTGGTGTGGGTAAATCTGTGTTTATTGTGACGTTTATCAGGCAGGCAGGCACGTCGCAAAGACAATCGAAACATAAATTTGAGAGGGTTTGTCTTCGTCTGGCGGCGAAGTATGAACCGCAGCATCCCACTTCAAAAAACCATCTGGGTCCCATCGAGTGAGTCTATCGATAGTTGATTGTAAGTAGGCCCTTGGTTGCGATCGTTGACGCAAACCATCCATCGGCGAGCTCCACTGTGCGGTATATGGCTTGTCAGCGCGTGATAACAAGATGCGCGGAGCGCTCACCGAATGAAATGCAGATTATGCAGAGGCTCATCCCGGGCGGAAATCGGACGTTCTCTCATAGATCGTTGCCCTTTCCTAAATTTGATGACCAAGAGAAACCCATGACGTAGACTACTATCAAAGTAATCCCTTCCTGTTATTTGCAAAGACCGGCGATGTGACGGGGCGGTTCACGTTATGGCGTGGATAAAATCAGAGTTGTGAAAGACTCGGAGGCACCGTATGCGGGGACCAAATTGGCACTCGGTTGGTGTACAAAAACTGGGACTTCGACTAGGAATGTCGTAGAGGCTGGACGGACCTTACAGGTTACAAGAGGCAGAAGTACTAGGTTTGAATCAAACTGTACGATGCACAGCCATCCGGAAGATATAGATTCGGAACAGTTCGGAACACATGGCAGGCCTATGATATGCCCATTATCGCTCTTCGGATATCTGCTACTCTCAAGGTAGTAGTGGTACTGTTCGGAACGTGAGGCCTCGAGGCTGAACGCAAGTGTCAAACAGCTGCTATAGGAAATGGTGTTATCGTGATGAGAAGCATAGTGTAACACTTGTATAAAACTGCGAAGAAATAAATATCCGATGAAATTTGAGATCGTATTGAAACAGTGGGTAACAACAAAACCTTGTGTAAAGGATTTCGATCAAGACTCTTCAGATTGTGATACTACAACTTCAAGAGAAGGAATAAGAGCAATGCACTCCGCTCGCTGCTCGTGTCTCATCACCGCTTCAGCGCCCAAAACCACCGTCTCCAGGGGACAATTTGACCGTGTCACGAATGACTTGAACTCCTGATGAGGCCATGATACACCGTAAATTTCAAGTGTGCGTAAACTCGGGAGTGAGAGAGCATCGAGAAAGCCAGGTAAAGGGTTCGGGGTAGAGTCATCAATATTGCCGAGTAGATGATGCGAGTATTGAATGACATCGACGATGATGTGTAGGGATTGAATTCGGACATGCACGAGTGGTTGAAAGATTTCAGTTCTATCGAATCCTAGGCGGATCGCTAACGAGCAGAGGTTGGGACATAGCTGCAGCAAGCGGAGGATTGTATCCGGGCGATGTATGGGGATCTCGACATTTGTCAGGTTAGCCCATACGGGCTCACACGAAGGAAAGAACTTGAGCTCAGAATATGGTGCTGTGACCTTGAAACTGCGGAGAGTGGGTGGCAGTAGTGAGAAACATTGTTCAGTAAGCGGCCTATTGACTATTAGCTCCTGGAGTGCGGTGAGGCCTTCGAATAAGGGGTCAAATTTGTCAGAAATCACGCGACAACAGATAGAGAATGATGAGATTTGATGTATGTAAGGTTGAAGGAGGCGTCGTAGCTCAATCATGGTGGAGCTAAAGCAACAGGTGAGTGCCAACGAGAGCAGACGTCCTCGTGATCGCTTGAGCCATACGTCAAGGCAGAAGGGAAGTTCCCGCTTTCTTCTGAGGTCGTATGGCACATCTAGCCTGTCCCACAAGCTAGGCGTGCCTACAGCAACCTCCCTCCATCGACGACATATTCTGGTCAACAGAACGGGGGCCAGCTTCGATGCAGGCGACAAATACTTGTCTTCTGGGAGACAGTGAACGAAAATATGGGATAAGACTTCAGTTGGCAAGTGCCAAATAGGTGATATGAGTCGCTTGTGCAACGCGATGGACGAGATGAGCTTTTCCTTCTGTTCGGTCAGTTGTCGGTGAAGATTGTTGATTTTGTCGATGACTGTTTCCAAACTTGAGATGTCGTGCAAAGTTTCATCTAGCTGCTGCTGGCGGTGGGTGATAATGGCATTAATGCTTTGGTCTTTAAGCTCGACTGCGCAGTGGTTGGAATTGGGGGAAGTAGTTTGGGAATAAGGTGTTTCAACGTCTGGCATCTGGTAAATGGTCAATAACACATCAGATACTGTACATCCACATAGACAAACCACTGCTTGCGAACGTAGCTGAAACGAATGGTTATTGTTTGCAGAAGAGTGCACTGTTTGAAACTTCAGCACTTACGATGATATGCAGTGCACTAATAATCTCCGAGGCCGACGAGAGATTGACGTTTTCTTTTGAGTTGGTATGCATGTTGCTTGCTAGCGCGAGTGTAAATGTTCAATGAAAACCTGGATTCGAGGCCTGAATAAGTTATGCTGGTTTCGGTTATATAGACGCTCGCAGCTCACGAGTCTGTCGAAGGGTGGCGAAGGTATAAATGGGGTCTTGAGGTCTGCAACATGGCATTGAATCATCGATCCACTTGTGCACATGTGAAAGGCGAGCTTGAACAAATCCGGGTCAGTCACTTTGCATTTATGATTTGCTTATGATGATGCCAGATTGGCTGTTGAATCGTACATCTTGGACCTTCATTCAAGTATTTAGCTGAGTTCTAACACAACTCAGAGGCAGTGGATGATGTAAGGTCAGTATTACTCGTGGTAACCTTTGTCCAAATTCGTGCGGCTTAGAGGAGATGTGTTTGGTTTTGAAATACACAAATTCATCAACGCTGTATGCCGCAATTCAAAGTTAGTCACTTTGCACCTATGATTTGCTTATGATGACTCCTGTCAGGTTAGCTGTTGAATCGTACATCTTGGACCTTCATTCAAGTATTTAGCTAAGTTCTAACAAAACTCAGAGGTCGACGGCACAGTGGATGATGTAAGGTGACAAGGTATGTTTATCGTTTACTCATGCCAGTAACCTTTGTCCGCGGCATAGAAGAGCTCAACACCATGGTTTGATATACACCAACGCTATGCCGCCGCGGCGATTCACTAAACGATAGGCCAAGCAACATCCTACAATATCTAGGACCCCATGGCTATCGCGGCTTCCTTCATCCTAAATGCGGGTCTAGTGCTTCTTCGACCTGCAAGTTCGAGCTGCAATACAGCACGCAAGGCAAGTACTCTTTCTACGGAGGGCTAGATCTCCCGAGGTGTCTTCTGCATTGGCCGCCACCCTGGCATCTTTACATTTGACAACATTCGTATTTCAACTGTAATCAACACGTGGACTCACTATTCGATTGGCTTGTGCACAACGCAGTCATATTATGCATCTTCGCCACTTAGGGTGCATTTAATGTTGCGTGTTTATTAAATTCTGCGTCGTTTATCCGATGACCCTGAAGCACTATGAGGTCATGAACAGACTCACATCGTGACGCCATGCCATTCGCCAGGCATTACTATTTTGCCAAATTGATCTACGGACTGCCAAGGTCACGCTCCTATGTGTAGGACATAAAAGCCAGCCTGCATCTCACCATGTCTACTCACCTCGGAGTCATCATTCGAGATCAGATCGCGTATCAGAAATGCATTTCTCCGCCCTCGCTGTTATTGTTGCTTTGACAGTATCTTTCCCTGCCAGTGTTAGTTCATGCAGCAACCTAAACCAGCCATGCACATACACCACGGATTGCTGCGGTAACTTTTATGTTTGTAAGCAGCCTCTTGTGAGTATGGATCGTTTGTTTCATTCGGCATCATGGCTCACCCTTTGTAATACTCATAGGGAACCTGTCAGTACAACGCTGAAGAGTAATTGCAGCCAGAGTTACTGACACGTCGCAACAGTGAGTCATATCCCTGTCTTCGTATTCATGATTCCATGACTGACGGCACAATATACAGTTTGTTGTTGGGTCGGTGAAGGTTCTGTGCAGGGTTAAACAATGACTTTAGATAAGGGAAAATATTCGCTGTTTTACCAAGGAATGACTCGCAACTGGGAAAGTGAAGCTGTGAGACAGTTATCTTCCTTCATGTCAGACCAGACGCCTTTGTCAAGCTGCACCATCCTGATATGTTACTCCGGAGTCGAGTACCCAGTAAGGTACGAGCAACGAATGCGCGGTTCTACAGACTGGCTCTTCATGGAGACCAGGTTCTAGAAACCTGACAAGTTCACAACGTTGAAATTCCTACACGAGTAAGCTTGAGAGCAGTGCTATAACACCTTCGAGTGCTTTCTACTCATGGCCGGCTTCGCCGCCAGACTCGCCTTCATTGCAAGTAGTAGAAGGGAAAAGAAGCCACGTGCTGAGTACTGGCAGCCGCTGTACGAAGTCCTTATTGAATTCTAACCCTATAATTCGTGGTAGAATTCCAATCATTGCGAAGACCTTACACCTGATATCCCTCGCTGCTTGGACATAATTTACAGAGGTTGGTGCTGTCGCACTCGAAAATGAGTTCCTTGATAACTAGTCTTTCCATATTCTCAACGTCATGCTCCGTAAGATCTTACTCGACTCGTCTATTCCATGTCAGATAACGCTGTGGAAGCCAATCTGGCTTCTTCCACTCTTGATTAGAAATCTCAGCCAGAATCATTTGCGCAAGGACTTCGGCACTGGAAACCATGTCATTTATGAATTGATTCAGCTGTACAATATAAGACTTACCATCCAAATGCGCGCGGCATTCCATGACCGGTATATCCTGCGGCGATGTACTGTTTCTTATACAGCTCTCTTTCCGGATCGGCTACGAGTAGGTCTGCTACAGACCCAACCTGGCGAGGGACACATCAACCACAGTAGTTGCAAAAGTCGCTTGGACGTACAAACGGATCCCCCGTCTTCGTGTAGCCCATGATGCCAGTCTAAACCCTCGTCAGGGATATCTTCACCCGGGTAAAAAGAGTACCTACCCATTCCATCTCAGGCTCCGAAAGGGGGTCATATTTACCTTCGAATATAGATGGTAAGAACTCGCGAAGCACCTTCCCAACGAGAGGGTGCGTTTCAGAGTCATCGTCCACATATAGCTCGTATCGGGGTCCCACAGATTCTCGGCCACCACCAATGATGATCAACGGTTTTTCAGTGTCGTGTTTTACGGGTCGGGGGAACCAGTATGCGAATCCCTAAAAGAGATATTAGTCGCGACAAGACAGGTTAGGATGGAATGGCTTACTTCGTTTCCGCTCCAGCTCGGTATCTTGATTTGATCCATACCGACAGAAGCACGGGTGGCCATTACTTGTCCCCGAGTTGGTATAATCCCATCTGGACCCGCGAGGAAGGGAAGGAGATAAGAGGCGTACGCATTCGTGGCATGGACAACGCGGGAGCACGATATGCTACCCCTGTTCGTCACGACTGTATAAGTGGATGAATTATCGGTCGTTTCATGTGTGACTGCAGTCACCGGCGTTCGAGTGTGCAAGCTTAGGGAGGCATATTGGCCAGCGTGTGCTTGAGCATGCTGATACAGCTTCGTGACTAGTTTCAGTGGCCAGACATTATTTCCTGGCTCGCGGAATCCTGAGTAAGGTGCACCATATTCCTGGTAATGAGCGGGCTGAATCAAACTATCGAGATTATGACTAGCGAGAACAAGCACCTCCTCGAGTTCCTCCCTCGAGAGCCATTCCACACCATCTAGATTGAGCTGCGCTTGACGTGCCGTATCGAAGTCTTTGTGCGCGTTTTCTGCTTCCTTCTCTGTGAACAAGAGATTTATGTGTCCACCTTCTACTAGGTCAACATCGCTTGCCCAGCCATTCTCCTCTATGATTTTGACAAGCAGAGAAGCGGTGTGTTGTTCGAGTTTATATGACTTGATGGCCTCGACCGTGTCGAATAATGCCTGACGCTGAGCAAACTCGAGGAAAGCGGCCGGCGTAAGATGTCCACCATTCCTTCCTGCAAACGATATTCTCCGCACGAGGAACTAAATAAACACGTAGTACTTCACGTACCAGTCGCTCCTGAGCCTGAAACGAGTCAGTACAGTACGATAAACTCACAATAAGCGTGGGACAGACTAACAGAAATCTCTTGCCTCGAGTATCACGATGCTGGGCGGGTGTTTGACAGAAAGCGAGGCATTATTCAAGAGTTCGATAAGGTGGTACGCGACGCCAACGCCAGTGATACCAGCCCCGATGATGCAGACGTCTGCCTTGCTAGGCAGAGGATCTTGGCTGCCTTGGCGAGCGAGTGGATTTGCGTCCGGGGAGGAATCGATCCAGAAGGAGCGGGTTGGATTGCGAGATGGGAGTTTAGCAGGAGTTGGAAGTTCCGATGGCGGTGTCTCGAGTACCTTCTGAGAGTGTTCTAACTTACCGAGTATCTGAGGGTTAACAGGCATTATCGACCAACCGAGAAGAACACAGAAAACGAGAAAGGTCCGCATCCAGTCTCTCATTTCCGTGAATCAAGCACTCAAGTCCAAAAGATAAGATAACATGACCAGGCTCTGGCCCTGGAATCATTCGGAGGTGTTGAACATCATGTGACGGTAACTTGTACGTCACTCGCCTCAAACCTTTTACTACTTCGCGTTAGTAAACATCATGTATGCAATTGACGGAATGCAGTCGCACGGCAACCAACTCAAAAGCAAAATTGTCTTAGGCGCTCGAACTTTGAATGCACAACTGAGAGCGTGGCTCTGTTTAAATTCAGGTACGTCATTATTAAGATTCAAGAATGTAAAGTGAATCGGCCCTTAAGTGCGTACATTCTAGTACGTCAGTAGGAATGTGGGGAGGAAACTCAGAGCCTGATTTTGTGAGTATCTTCGCACATATCAAACTAAAAACACAATACTACTGAACAAGGGGAAATAAATGTCACAGCTCCACAGAGCTGCTATATGACTTCGGGTATCATCTACAAAATTCCCGGATGGCCTAGTAGTGCCGACTACTAAGTATGTTGAAGCCACAGGCGAGCAAGATACCCCTTCCACAAATTATACAGGCGTTCGCACTGACCCTCTTTGCAACAATGCAAAGTCTCTAGATGTGGATGGTCGGTGTTTCACACAAGACCCGCTATGAAAAACTACAATAGCAAGTTATGTTTGTTGTGGACCTGTGGTTTGCGAAGCATCGTAGTTTAAATAGGGACGCGATGGTTGGCCGAACGTCAGAATCATTTCCGACCTCCATCTTCAACATCACAACCTCCTTCGTGTCGATATGCAATCAAACACCGATTCATCAGCCATCTCGGGTACCATTCGTCGCCTTGTGAGTACTTGATTTTGAAGGTGTTGGCGTCTGAACAAACATCCACTTCAGCAGTCGCATATAGTAATGCGTGAGGCCTCAAACCCAAACCATGTTAACTATCGTTACTGGCAACTCGTCCAAGAGATGGCCAAGATTGTGCAGTCCATAGGTCCTCCCAAGGGATCTTCATCGCCTATTGGGCGCCTCCCCACGGAAATCCTCGCTCAAATTTTCCTCTACTGCATTCCAGAAGACGCAAACTGGACGCCCGCGCCAGATCTAGCCCCCATGCAGTTGACTGCAGTATGTCGACGATGGCGGGAGATTGCTGTGAACATGCCGAATTTATGGCGCAGGCTGCGATTGGAAATGGGGCACGGTGACTGGCAGCAGAGAGCTTTCTGCTATGACTCCTACCTCAAGCGATCACGGGGACGTCAACTGTCGTTGACACTCGAGTGTGATAACAATAACTGGACAGAGCTACAAATCCTGCTCCAGCCATATGTCGATCAAATATCCTCACTGCATGTTGGGTTATTCTCCGGTGCCGGCTCCTTTCCACTGGTGCCGGCGGACTTCGGCGGACTCGAGGAGCTGGCTATATACACGAACGGTTTTGATCCTGCACCAGCTCTCGACCACATCGAGCACTCTATCACGCATTTGCCACCCAACATGCGCAGTCTCAGGTTATTGGACGTGTGGCTTGACTTTCGGACATCAGCTAGCCTCAATTCTTCCTCATGGGCCGGTCTCACAAACCTTGAGGTTCTAGTAGTGGGACTAGTTTCCTTACCCTGCTTGCTCCGTCTTTGTCCCAATCTTTCGTCGTTGACGATGATTGGAGTATTCATTGCGGCGATCGAGACCTCAGGACAATTGGAGCACACCAAACTTCAATCCTTGCGCATTTCCGGCGTTTTACCTATGAACTCGGCCTTGTTCGGACTTCTTGGGCTATTCGATGACGTCACGCTCCCGAATTTACGCATCGTCGAAGTTAGCGATATAGGACGATGGGTTCACAAAGAATTCAAGGCGTTGATAACACGGTCACAGTGTCCCCTAGAAAGCTTGATCTTCGGCGGTGGAGTGACGACGACTCCTCAGCAACTAGCAGAATATGTCACTCTTTTCCCATCCCTCAAATTAGTGATAGATCCTACGCGTTCCTTGTTTTTAGAATAGACTGGGACAGTTTATGTACATAGTTGACGAAATGATGCTCACACGATTACTACGCTATAGAATGACATCCATCGTCAAATTATTCGTCGTATCCCCAGATACCCGTTCTGAGCTCGATCGACCTCAACGTGACGATCGAGCAGCTCAAGGGTTGACAGTAGTACATCTTGCAGAACACTAAAGACAACCACGCATATCATCGTGATTCGTGCACCACCCAATATATAGGCGAAACTAGAGCTCATCACAGGCATCCGACCCATTCAGAATCAGAAAATATTGTTGCACAATGGTGATGACGATTCTCAGGTCGTCGCGCAGCTGGATGATGATGCTAAGCCGCTTGGGTACTACGGTGTTCGGGATTTCCAGACGATCAAGGTATTTTCTGTTCGAATCTTAACAAAGCAATGTTGGCGTCGTTTACGCGTCAACTCTCCGATGTATCGCAAGTAGAGAAGTTCGAGCTCAGCGACGAGACGGACGCACAACGAACCGGTGATCAATCAGTATTCCTTATTATTTACTATTGGTTCTGATTCTCTTTATTTCAAAGACCCCGTGTTGGCTTACAAGCAAAGGCATAAAGTAGGGCGCTTTGCGCCCCCTTCAACTGAACCTACTGCTGAACCTGCGGTAAACATCCCCATCGGATCACGCTGCGAGGTAGAATCAACAGAACCGGGCTTGAATAAGCGTGGTGCAGTTCGGTTTTTTGGTCAGACCGAGTTTGCTGCTGGACTTTGGGCCGGTGTCGAGTATGATGAGCCGATGGGCAAGAATGATGGGTCGTAAGTTTGAACCCTTGTATTATTTGTCGATACTCATCTGGAAATATAGTCTCAAAGGGGTGCAGTATTTTACATGTCATCCGAACTACGGAGTGTTCGTACGCCCTGCAAGGGTCACAGTCGGTGACTTCCCTGTGGAAGAGATCGATTTTGATGACGAAGAAATTTGATGGGTGTTGACGTACTCGTTGTAATATATCCGCTGAAGATTCACAGTTGTTAGAGACCCATGATTAGGACCTTAAGGTGTATTGAAACCTTCACCCTACCCCAATGCCTCGGACAGGCCAGCCTTGGCAGCAAAACGCACTGTCCCCCGGTTCTCAGGACTCTATATTTCGGCAATCTGGACTTGTCCCACGCACGAACCTCTGGCGATGCGGCACTGGAAATATGCTTGCTAGTCATATTATGAGGCGGACATGATACATGACGTACGTGTGTTGGTCAGGTGCCCGTCTATGTGTAGGTCACCGAGTTACCATTGTGTAGAGGAAAACAGTTCCTTTCGAATAATGAGTCAGACGATTGTCGTGACCATAATATAGAAACACTTCTAGCTCCTGTCTGTTGATTCGATCATGGACGAGCGACGTGCGTGTTTGATCGATGTCGACGGGCTCAACTACAAATCCTTCGGAGCTGGATGTACATTAGTAGCGACGAGAACTGTAGTACTTACCATGATATGGGGCTCAGCTGGAACGCTCCTTGACCATCAGGAGTGAGAATAAATTGAACGTCGCCCGGTGCCTGCCATTTATTGATGTGGATAATAATGAAGAATAAAGAGAGATACAGTCGGATTCTGTCTATGTTCAATACTCGCGACAGCAACCTGATTACTTTCTCTCAGCTTGATGATCACAGCTACGACGTGCATTGCGCTCCTCTTGCTCCAACTGGTATTCCTGTACACGCCGTCTAATTTCCCTTCGCCGCTCCATCCCGTACTCTTGAGCTTCACTGCGAGCTTGGGCAAGGTTTTGGACTGCACTCCTGTGACGCCCATCTGAACTATGACTTAAAAATATCGGAGCGATGCCAATGATGAAACACTAGAACGATTAAACATATAAAGGAGCCATAAACGAGTGATCGGAAGACATACCGCAGTGCCCACAAATATTATTGACCAGTCCTTCCATCTCTCATCGGGCCTCGCAGTCCATTCCCTCCCGGGAGTTCCACTCGCGAAGCCAAATGAATGATTGTGGTCGAAGTCCATCCCCGCACTCCTATGGTGCGCGCGTCTCCGCCGTCTTAACTCTTCATACATGTCGGAATCGGACGGACTGCTGCGGAGCCCCGAACCAAGGTGTAAGCGAGATTTCCCAGTAAGAACCTCATACGCAGCAGTTATAGATTGAAAGCGAGAGTGTCGTTCTGAAGCAGGGATATGTTGCGCATGGGCAGAATCGGGATGGTGTTCTCGGACAAGTTCATAGTCTACGGATGCCGATCAGAAGTCAGGATGAGTATGAGCGAGTGTACAAACATCTTGACTTGATATCAGCTTGAGATGCACTGTGGGAGAGGTGAAATATTTGGTGCGGAGTTGGTCGCGGGTGATGCGGGAATGGGTATTGGGACATTGTAGATGCGAGTCGGGAATGAATGACAGTACGCAGACCTGCGCCTGCAGTTGGAAGCCTCCCTCGACATGGTCCAAATAAATGCACGGCCATCGTTCTACCTGAGGATGTCGTCGTGATTGTTCATTGCAGCTGACCGTTCCAAGGTGCCAGGTGACTGATTTGTACTGGCGAATCGGCATCTTCCGCAAGTTAAAATACTGAGATCTGGTCGTTGACTCCGAGTAAATAGTGAGAGTGAAGTTTCAACGTTTGAAGCCAATACACCGAGCGTGAAGAAGGAGAGAATACTACGCCCGCCGAAACCAAATTCAGAGACATGGACATGAACATTAGAGTCCCACAGTATCTAGACGCATCTAGTACATAAGAAGTAAATTATGCCTCTTCCATAGCATCGCCATCAGGCTGGGCACTCTTCCACCACGGGACAGGCCCGAGTCCCTGTTCTGCGATAGAGCACTACAGAAAGAATCATTAGCCAGCGCACGCTGCCCGTACATAAAAACTCACAATCATGCTATATGGTGCGCGCCGGGCCTCTCGTTTTACTGCAATACCCTCCGATGCTTTTGGCGGACCAGGTTCGTCGTCATAAAATTCATCAGCCTCAACGCGAACCCGTACTACTTCTCCCTGATCGATATACATCCGGTCTGCTGTTGCAGACTCTAAAAGCTCGTGCGCGGTTGTTGCTTCCGAGTCTGGTAGCCAGAAATGAGCACGCTCATTTGGATCACTGAAGGCAGCTGTGAGTAACTTGGAGGGAACGGTGGACAGCACATACAAGGCAGATGGTTGCGGTAGATATGCTAGAGGTACATAGATGTCGTCGAAAAATCCTACGCTCACTGGTACAATTAGTATTCATGAAAGAAGGAAGCAGCGTCCATACATCGAATGCCGTCTTCGTCTGATGACTTCACTTTAGCGAGGATCACTTCCGACGCGAATGGTCGAAAAACGACCATTCTGAATCTGACTGTTCATGATGATAAGTTGCGGCCACAGGACTCGCTGAAAATTCAAGCACGCACCTTTATACCATAAACACCCATCTCCGTATCGCACTTTACCTTCGCCCGCTTCTACCAGGTCAAACACGCAAATACACAGCCCTACGTCGTGAAGGACTCTATTGGCATATTTTTTGTTGATTTCTGAAATGAGAGCTTGTGCTGAAGGCACACCAAAGTTTGTTGGCAGGATTGCAATGGTATCCTAGGTGATAATCAATGCTGGGTGGGCTATGGGACTGTTGAAGTGGTGCTCACTTTGATTATGGATAAGACAAACATGGCTTCAGCAGCCTGTGTAGACGAAGGTTCTTCTATACTGTCGGCTTCGGACAACCACTGGTTCGGACACTTTGCAATATCTCACTCAACTCTACTTCAAATCATATTCTGCTTGACCACATATCATTGTACACTTGTAATACACTATTGCGAAGTTGAATCTTTGAAATCGGTCAAGAAATGATTGAGATCAAGGTGTGACAGAGCGTCTGCCTTAAGGCTCCGTGAAAAACTCCCGAGTTTTTAACACTAGAGTTTTTGACATGTTATTAACTGGTCAAAAACTCGGGGCAGAAATTGGGGTGTCAAAAACTCAAATATATCAGTATTTGATCCCAGTAACATAGCCTGTCAGGTGCAACTAGTCACCTCTGTTTTTGGAATAAATACAATTTCTCTGTGCAACGACCGGAGGTCACGGTGACGCGGAAGCACGTCAGGAGCTGGCATCCACCGACTTGCCGTGTGTAGCCAACCTCACTCTACTGGTAGCGGAAGTAGCATTGTCACACTATTTAGCTATAGATATCGACTCGGGAACCCGGCTTGGGATGTCCATCTGTGTTTGGCGGGAATTGGGGCATGCACAGACTAATCACAGGCACTGCATTGGACACGTTGGACACGACGTAGACCAGTAACTACAGCATTTTCATATCATATTGCAGGAGATGTTGGGAGTAAGCCTACATTTGCAGTATAGGTACTAGTACCGTGTTACTCTGCCTCGTTTTGTTGGTTGTACTGCAAACAGATTTGTTGAATGCAAATCAGTAATCAACGAGATCTCGACAACGAGTAATATTCATTCCTGATCGTCACATCAGCTCCCTCCGTCGATGGGCGGTCCCGAGGATCGGTAGACCAACATTCCTCAATAAACTGCCAGTATCGTTCAGGGAGCTCGGGATAACGAGATCGGGAAGGCGTTTGCGACTTGGCTATGCAGAGAATGATGGCAGCATCATTCGTAAGGTGATAGTAGGGTGCTTTGTTGGTGAGGACCTACGAGTGCAGCCCGTGATATAAACGAGAGGCCAAAATAAACCAGACGTACCTGAAGCATGATACCGCCAAATGAATACATGTCGCTCTGCTCGCTTGGCCGGACTTGAGATCCATCCTCCCGCTCAACGAGCAGCTCAGGAGCCATCCATCGCATGTTTCCTTTCAGCGTGGATGTCCAAGAAGCCTGAGAGGCACTTATAACTTCGGAATACATCAGGGAAAGACCAAAGTCAGCGACACACGCGGTGCCATCACCATGAATCAGCACATTAGGCTAGAACTCACGTCTCGATTAAATCAAAATTAACGAAAAGGGGTTGAACTTACCCCAGTGAAGTCACCATGGATGACACTGTTGGCATGAACTGTGAACAATATCACTACTCTAGGTCAAGGACCGAGAATAACTAACACGTACGATATTGCAGACCAGCTATAATATCCCTGAGCTGAGATTGCCATCAATATATGGTCTGCATAAAATATAATGGGATACTTACGATCCGGAATCTTCTGACGAGAGTAAGAGCCGGGCCCTCGAGCTCCGAATAGTCCGATAGGTTACCATTCTCCGCCCAAGGACTGACTATCGCTAGAAATGGGCCAAACCCGTGCGTATAACCATAAACGGGTAGAATATTTGGATGCTTGAGGTTAGCGCATATTCTGAGTTCGCGCATTATCCTCTACGAAGTCGCAGCTCATAAGGAAAAGACACAGTCTTTTGTCAAGAAACTCACCTTGATCTTCTTCGTCTTTGCGGCACCAAGTTGATCGGCGGCGTACACTTGCAATGCCTTCACTGCGACCTACCAAATTATTAATTTAGACAGGTAGACAGACAAAAGACAGTGAACAAACTTTGATTAATCTACGATTCATGTGGCAGGTGCATTTCCAGATCTCCCCGAACCCGCCACGAGCAACAGGATATTCCTCGTCCTTCGTGACATATCCCGTGAGGTTTTGGAGCATCGCTTCGAGGGGGAGATCGCGATCCTCATCATTACGAGCGGAGAAGACTGTATTCGTATGGGAAGAGGAGGGAAGGAGCTCGCGAGAGTCGGGGGGCAACTGGGGTAGCCGTGAACCTACTGTGGAAGTGGATATCTGTGATGGAGAGGGAAGAGCTATGACAGGCGGTATTGTTGTACTTGGGAGATTTGCTGTAGACCTGATGTGCCTGTCAGTCCAGAATCCGGGTTCTGCGTGACGATGAGCGAAACCAATAATGGGAGGTTGTAGAGAGGAGGAAGGGAGGCTCTCTTGCGCATTTGATGTGGCCTCGCTAATGGAGTGATCCGCGGTGAGAGAGATCACGCCAGACTGCAAAAATGGGGTTAATAGAGTGGTGCAAATGAACAAAAGAAAGGGATGAGTACATCACCAAGGGGTAAGTTTCTAGGAGCACTGGTCTGCAAGAAGATGTTAGCAGATAAGCGATGGCAGTATTCAGGATTGGCTGCGCACTCTATCTTGTGGTACAGGCTGAATGCTAGCGAGGATCTCAGGGGGAGTATTGCATAAGTAAATGTTGTTGCCGAACAGTGACGCAGTGGTGTAAACTAATTGGCGCGAGTCGGGTGAGAGGATAAGATGGCGAGCACTGAACATAACATGGAATGAAGCGAGGAGCTGGCGCGACTCGAAGGCCCAGAGTTTGATGGTGTCGTCATAAGAAGCGCTGGCGAGGAGATCACAATCGAGTGAAAGTGCTAGACCGGTGATGGTTTCGGTGTGACCTTCAAAGGGGGCTCCTATAGTCTCCAGCGTAGATGCGTCAAATTCATAGATTGTCTTAATTTTGGCCCAGTCTGTTGCAGAGAAATCTGTAAAGCTGAATGCGGTTACGATAGTTTTATCTTTGGTAGTCCAAAACATTGGCGCATATGCAGCATAAATTGCGCTCCTTTTTATCCCTAGGCCTATCTGATTCTGAACATCCAATTTCTGTGTTTGGACATCCCACACTTGAAGGAGCCTCCCCACATTTGACTGGACTACGAGCTTCGTGCAGTCTTGCGAGAATCGAACTGCGCTCACCCAGTCGATACTTCCGAATGGATTAGCCATCAGTTTGCCTGTTTTCAGGCTCCATATCCGCACTGTACCATCATCCCAGGACGCGCTAGCTAGTAACGTGTTGTCTCCTGAGATATCGATGCAGTGGATCTCTGAGTGGCCTTCGAATATTCTCACGGTCCCCGTGTCAACCTCGCGGACTTTGAGCTCCCCTCCACCTGCAGAGACAACCCATTGATCATTCCTTGATACCCCCACAGCACGTACTTCCTGCTCATGAACATTTCGCGCCTCCTCGACTTCCTTGCCTGCTCCTAGGTCCCATAGACGAGTGGTGTGATCACGTGACCCGCTGGTTATGCGCTTTCCGTCCGGAAAGTAGGATATGGATGAAATGATGTTTTCGTGGCCCTTTAAGGTCAACACAGGTGTCAGAGTCGATTTTTTTGCTGGCACAACGGGCCATGATGATCTAGAAGCCATCGCTGGTCTACCGGAGAGCATAGCAAAGTAGTATGGGCAAGAGTATTCGAAGGACCGTCGGTGGTGCTTTCTCGTATCCTATGGCCTGACGTGGATAGTGATTTCGAAGGATGCCTAACTCGTTCAAAGGTCCTGGTACACTTTGCCTGCTGAAGCTGATCATCAACTCATCGACACTGACAGTCCAGATTAGTCTGATGTTACCTCGTATAAGCTAGTAACTTGTGAGAAGAGCGAGCAAATCGACTGCTTGACAGGATGTGCTCGCAACTTCTTGTATTTCCCAACACACTCCTTCGGCATGGCACCTGTGCATTGCACAGCGTTCGCTTTTATCCGCTGCCTCATGTCCACCAAATCTACTTGTTTAGGCACAAGTTATTGTCATTCGCCCCACTCAATTCTTAGGCTGGTACTTACTTAATATAAGTTTTGATCGCATGGAAAATAAAGTGAAACCGAGCACCCCAAACTGTCTATTCGACGAAGGCGTCACCGAGCTTGTTGTAATGTACATTATGTGGCAGGGGACTTGGGCGACGGCAGCTCATACGTGCACAAGGTCTTGTTGCAGTCGTCGATGTCCTGAGTTTCCCAATTCTGTGCTGCTTCAGGACTCGGAGAATGGTTGGTTGGAAGAGATCGAGGACCCAGAGATTGAACGTGATCCAATGTACAGGTCTTGTGATACGAGTGTACAGGCTGGTAACGAGGATGCTCATCTTGATGCTCCTCGATTGTTGGACTTACTGTCAGAGAAGTCAGTGGAAGGGGTAAACAGGGCGCCTAAACAACAGGATACTGCAGTTCCGATGCCTTCGCTAGGGCCTGTAACGTGGGCCTTTGCATTATGGTAGCAAAAAAATGTCAAAATGACCGGGAAAAACACATTTTTTGGGCGTGTCAAAAACATGTCAAGACTCAAAAACCTCTCGAAGGTGAGGGTGAGTTAAAAACTTGTCAAAAACTCCGTGGGTGGTTTTTCACGGAGCCTTAGGACTCTGCCTGTCACTAAGTCGAGTCTGCCGTAGCGGAGTTTCAGTCTGTTCTGCCGAACCACTCATACTGGCAAATCTGCTCAGAAGGACTATCAGTCAATGAGGTTACCGGCTCGATTTGTTACCCACCCAGAACTACGCACGACCTTCGAGGCTGACCATGCTGCCCGAAATTCAAAGGAGGCAGAGGCGATAAAACAGGCGCAGAAGAAAGGTGCTCGGGCAGTGAAGATCCACCAGGATGCAACAACAAAAAATTTCGATGCTCCGCTTTCCTCGTACAAGCTTAAAGACGATTTTCTCACTATCGCGCAAGCTCTCGGACTCGCCGTCGAAACTCTATTCGTTCAAACATATCATTGTAGGCTCATCGGTGGTAATCATCATCACCACCGCCAACAATTCTAACATCGCTTGCCCATCGTACTATAGGTATGACCTACATGTTTTGTACGGTTACCACATTGATATTTCTCACTAAACCCTCCAGTAGGCCAAAACCAAGTCTACTACACGTTGCAACTGGCAGACCCGAACTTCATCCAACATAATTCTTGTTTGTTTTAATCGGATCGAGCTGAAAACACGCCTCCAGCTGTTTACTCTTACATACATTCTTGCTTCACTTTCACATCACCGCAAAGCATCCCTCATCTGACCCACCGTAAAGCAACGTCTGTCTACTATGGATGAAATCGCTATTGGCTCATGGGATCACTCGCCATCCCTTGCTATTCCTCTCGACACACTTTTCGATATAATCCAGCATCTTCCTATCCAAAGCGTCCTGGCACTACGGAAGGTTTGTCCCCCGGTTTCATTTCACGGGATTTTTAATCTGATTTTTATCTTCCAACCATTCCCCGACCCAACATCATTGCAACGCCAGGAGCGCCAATCTCTTACCCACTCGCACAGCACACCTTCCAATGGCTTACAGAGACCGTCAATGTGTCAAAGCATGTCAGCTGGCATGCTGCGCGTTCCCACCGCCCCTCGCCGATCAACATCGTCGTTCGATTTGCAAGTATCTATCCCTGGCCGGTGAACATGTTGCATCATTTCGTGCTTTCCCCAAATCCCGCGTATGTCCCAGGGCGGGAGACTTCTCTATACAACATTCCATACTTGATGCAGCCCACTCCATGCAGAGGATAGGCTTTCCAGTGCGTTTGTTTGCTCCATCGTTCGTTGCTCTCGGACGATATGGTACCGTTCTCTGGCTCGATAGCCATACTGAAGATTGGGCAGGGCCTAGCGACTGCGGTCAGCGACTTGTAGGACAGATACTGATAGCTACGGGATGATTCTCGACTAGCCAGCATGGCTCACATGATTCCATGGTATTTCGCGTACGAGACGACGACCTGTGGAACAAAGTGGCGGTTGATGAGGAGTCTGGAAGAATTGCGTGAACGGTTCGATAATGCTCTTCGAATATTCTTAACTTCATTTGCTTTTGTTTGATTACCGTGTTTTTGGCATGGTTATTCTCCTCGATACCCACATCAAACTCACATTTAGCACATTTTTCTCATCATTGTGATTTTATATCCCTTGGCCAAATAATATACGAAAGAAAATCCATTGCGGTGGTGTACAACTGCGTGTTTCATTCCTGCTAGGTTTCCATTCCGAAAGGACCACAGTCGTTCCTAGTCACAGCCGATATATCGCGTTAGGACGCAATAAGGACCTAAA